>NC_040251.1:15976919-16189733 GCF_001444195.1 Xiphophorus couchianus
GGAGATGAACGACGTCTCATTTTATCAGGAGATCCAACGGCTGCTGGATTCAGGGAAGCAGCTCTCAGTGACTGACTGTTCAGCTCTGGCCTTCATGCTGCAGATGTCAGAGGTTCTGGATGAGTTGGACCTGGAGAAGTACAACACATCATGGGATGGACGACAGAGACTGTTTCCAGCTGTGAGGAACTGCAGAAAGGCTCGGTGAGTCCAGATGTTTTCATTGTGTGAATGCTGATTCAGCTCTATTGTCCTCCTGTTTCTTCTTCTTCTTGTTGTTCAAGTTGCTTCTGGATGTTTTTGGTCTTTAACTTCTTCCGTCATCCTCTGGACTATTTCAGCCATTCAACCATCTAAACATTCAGCTCATCCAGGACAGCTGCAGCTTCTGGTTTTAGACATTTTGATCATTTAAAAAATATTTATCTTTTTATCAGTTTTCATGTTTAAATGAATAGAAAACCCTGAACTCTAGAAAAAAATCTATTTTGTCTGAAAGATCCAATCAGCCAGAGAGACTTTTACACTTTAAACTTCTCTTCACTCATTGAGCCGCTACTCCTTTTAGGATATTTGTCTTTTTTAAAAATAAAATCACTGTTTAGGTTTGATGGACACTTTCAAATAACCCCAATAATTGCTGCTGTTGTCATGGAAACCAGTTAGAAACTTAGTGAACCAACTTTTCCTCCTCCCACTAATTTCCTCTGAGTTTGTAAATGAGAGCAAAATGTGGTGATTGTTGTCTGGCTCCAGAAAAAGTCCTAGTTTCTGTCAGATCCTCCCAAAGCTCTGAGAACTCTGCTTCCAGAGCTGGAACCATTTTCCTCATCAACTCTTCATCTGCAGCTTTTGTTGAAGCTGTTAGCCATGAAGACCTGGAGAGACATGAGCTTCAACTCTTTAGACATCCCAGCCTCTTCTAGTTACTGGAGAACTTTCACTGCTTCACCATGAAAAATGCTGCTGGACCCAAACGCTCTGTTTTGGTCTTCAGCTCTGTAAGAGTTTAGCAACAATTTCTTCTAACATCCAAACCTTTGTTCCTCTGAGCCACACGGTCTAGTCCAAGTCCGAGCCGTGAGCAGTTCCTCCTCCTCTCCATCATCTCCAGTAGTTTCCTTCATCAGCTCAGTCAGCCTCTTCATCAGCTGCTTCAGCTCCTTTGAGGCTCTGATGCTGCAGCTCCATCAGATGCTGCAGAGAAAACTGAACTTTCCTTCACAGATGATAGAAGATCTTCAACATCTGACTGCAGCTGAAGGTCTGAGGACATGAAGCCTGGACCAGAACCAGAACCAGAACCTGGACTTTAACCAGGAACTGCACAGATTCTCTGTGGGGTCAAACTCAGTAAATTGAAGATCAGATGTTGATCAGATGATGACATCACTGTTATCATATTTTAGTCTGTTTATGATCCAGATTGATTTCATTAGAACTGAATTTATTTCTTCTCTAATCACAGACTTGGTGGCTGTTTGCTCCAAAAGGCTGAATGTGAAGTTTTGGCCTCGGCTCTGAAGTCCAACCCAGATCTGACTGAACTGGAAATAAATCAGATCGACATAAATGGAGGTGGAGACTCTGATCTGAAGCCTCTGGTTGAGATCCTGGAGAGTTCAGTTAGTAAAGTGAAGATTCTGAGGTTTGTTTTCTTTATTTATACAATAAAATCCTTCATTTATACTTTAAACATTAGTTTAATTAATGCTTTTATTCTAATATATTTTATTTCATAACAACCTGTTTAAATGTCAGAATAAAATCTCTAAAACTTTTTACCTTATATATTATTTTTTTTCTTATTTCAGACTTTGAGATTATTGAACTTTGTTTTTCAGTTTTTTACTTTAAAATGTTTTTTACTGATGAACAAAATGAGTAAAATAATTCAAATGATGTAAATTAATGATGGAGATGTTTCAGTTTGGTTTGGTAAAGATTCAGATTGTTTTATTTCTCATTTCTGATTCTCATCTTTACATCCAGAATGAAATGTTGTTCCTCCAGAGTCGAGCCACAAACACTGACAAGTTCAAATCATCATTAATGACCAAATCTAAGAAATGACTGATTGTAGAAAAGCAAATCTAGATGAAATGAATGAAAGTGAGGTTTGCAGCAGCAGCAGGTTCCTCGGCTTTGTCCTGAAGCTGTGGTTCTGTTGGGCCGGGTCAGAGAGGAACCGTCCTCTTCAGTCTGACAGCTGTCAGTCGGTTGGAGCCTCGTCTCTGTGATGATGCTTCATCAGGTCACGTCTCCTTAGGAAATAATGGCCTCCATTGGCTTTCAGCAGCTTTAATAAGAACCCAAGGCCATTAATGAACAAACTGAGTGGTTCTGATCCAGTTACCAAGTCGGGTCTCCAGCTGATGATCAGGAACCAGCAGAAATAGCTCAACTCATCCAGGCTGATAAAAAACTTTGAGTTTCTTTATTGATCAAATGTTCTGGTTCTGCTGGTTTGGACTCTTTAAACCAGTTTGACTGGATCAGATGTTAGAATCAGTTCATCATGTTTCTTTTACATTCAGGGAAATTAATTTTCTACATTTTTATTATTTATTTGTTCATATTTCAGTTTTAACCTGCATCCTGTTGGCTTCAGCTCACATCTTTTATTCTTTATTCAGATTGTGGGGCTGCAGTTTGTCAGAGGCCAGCTGGACTTCTCTGTTCTCAGCTCTGAAGTCCAAACCGACCCATCTGACAAGACTGGACCTGAGCAGCACCAACCTGGAAGGTTCTGGAGTGAAGGAGCTCTGTGGTTTTCTACAGACTGAAGGCTGCAGACTGGAGGCATTGATGTATGTAATTATATAATTATTGATTTTTCTGTGAATAGTTATATATAATTGATCATAAATCAAATTAATTTCTTCTGTTCTAATAAATATTTTCTGAGTTTGTTCCTGGACTTGGATCCAGAGTTTAATTTAGTCCCTCTGTGTAACTGAGTTGGACCTGCTGATCTGAGGTCAGAACAGGACAGCATTCGGACCCCCAGTGTGTAGAAATCCCCCTCATGTGAAGCAGGTCAAAGGTCATTCAACCCAGTCTAGAAAAGTGAATTCCTGGAATCTGACAGGAACAAATCAATAATCAATGATTGATGCTTCAACACTTTGATCAGAACCTGGAATGATTTTACTGACTAAAATCCTCCAACACAACATGACCCAGTACCAGGTTCTGGTTCTGGTTCTGGTTCTGAAGTCAGCAGGTCTTTATTGAAGCAGCAGCTTGTTGGCATTAATATTGATGAGAATCTTTAACTGGTTCTGTTGGACTGGTTAACCTGCAACCTGTTGGCTTCAGCTCACATCTTTTATTCTTTATTTAGATTGAATTGGTGCAGGTTGTCAAAGATCAGCTGTGATTTTTTGGCCTCAACTCTGAAGTCCAACCCGACCCACCTGACAGAACTGGACCTGAAAGGAAACAACCTGAAGGATTCAGATGTTCAGCAGCTGAAGAATCTTGTAAAGACTTTAAAGTAAGTAAATGTTTGTAGTGAGTCCAGCTGCTGTCAGCGTATTGAACTAAACCCAGTTAGCATCAAAGCAAAGATCCAGTGTTCCCAGTAAAGCTGCAGCTTCTCAGTGGGAGGAGAATGGTTCAGGCTTCCTGATTGGACACAGAGACAGCAATCAGCCAATCAGAGGAGCAGCAGCTTGCTGTGTTCCTGCGTTTGTGTTGGTGTGAAGATGAGTGTTGTTGCTGTGTCCATGTCTCCAGGAAGTCCAGCTGGACTCCAGCGTCCAGCCGTCCAACATGTCTAGAGACAGTGGTCCTCATCCATCAAACTGTGGCAGCAGCAGATCTGATCTCAGATCTGTTTGTTCTCTCAGTTCAACAGGAAACAACTGATCAGATTCATCTTGGTCACAGCTCTGAGATCAGTCTGACTGCAGGCTGGAAACCATCTAGTGGATGTGCTGCGTCACTGACTGCTGCTGGAGAGAGGCTGGAAACACTCACTGATCTGCTCTCTCCTTCCTTCTTCTCTCTGCAGGTTCTGATCTCTGTGAAGTAGAAAATGGTCTCAGTGTCCTGCTGATCCTCAGAGGTTGAAGCTGCAGCAGTTTGAGTCTAAAGAGACTCTGACTGGATCATGATGATGACCTCTGACCTCCAAGGTTTTCCTCCCCTTTTATTTTCTCGTGTCTGTCATTTAGTGTCTGATATTGTTTGTCTCTTTGGATCAATAAAGATCCAATTCAAACTGGGCTCCATTTAGAGGCTTCATGGAGTTTTGATCTGAACTGGATTCAACTGGAAAGTTGATCTTTTTTCTCTCTGATTCATTTTCATCCTGGAACCAGAAATGGTCTGAGAATGAAAGACACTTCAAACCTCTTTTCTCTGCTGCTTCTTCCTTCTGCTGACATGAAAATGTTCCTCAAAGCGCCACAGATAAAAAGATGCTTTACTGGAAACTGCAGAGAAACTTCAGCTTCCATCAGAGAAACCAGTTTAACCAGTTTAGAACTGGATGTCCTACAGAAACTCTGATCTTAGATCAGTTTTCAGGAACATGTGGAACCTGGAAAAAAAAAGATTTTATATATTTTATGTTCATTGTAAAAACTAAATCTTGAAGTTTGACGTCATCATTGATTCTCAGCTTTAATTTCTCTGTTTGTTTTGGTTTTTACTTTTTTAACTCCATATTTCATGTTTTGAGTTTTCTAGAGAACTTCAGGCTCTTTACTGTGATTTTACTGATTTATTCAAACCTCAGAGAATCACTGGGATAATGTGCTGATTGGTTCATGTTTGATTTTCATAATTCTTCTAATGCAATGTGGGTTGCTGGATGTTTAACGACCAAATAAAGTTTTTTAAAAATCTCTGTGTATTTTTATGCAGCTGACTGTGTACACATATAATAACTAAACCTTCATTTTAATCCTCCATGCCATTTTTGCTGTATTATAAGTTTTCACATTTAGTTTCACAGCTTAAATTAGTAAAAGCAGAAACATCTCAAGTTGATTTCAGCTTTAAGCTACTAATTTAGCCAGCAGTTTATTTTTGCAGTATTCAGACTGAAGATGGTTTTTAATAAAACAGATGAGAATCAATCTTTTCAATCAAAACTCGATTAATTAAATCAGCTATTGAATTAGAATAATAACTTGTATAAAACTGCCATTTCTGTCTGGTTAATGGTGCAGCAGATCCTGCAGGGGGCGCTCTGGGGCCTCAGTGTTCAGGTCGGTTACAGTCACATCTCCCAGACTCCTGAATCTTCTGGTTCCTTCCTGAAATGATTTCCTGCAATAAAATGTTGGTTGGAAATGAGCAGAAAACTGAGAAAAACCTGAAAAAGTTCAAATCTGACCTAAAGTTTTACAGCTCAACTCATACAAAGGAAAACATGAAAATAAAGGTGTTTATTGTCACCTGGAAGGAGGCGGAGCCTCAGCTGGGTCAGGGGGCGGAGCCTCAGGTGTGTCAGCTCTAGTCAGGTTTGGATCAGAACCGGTTCAGACTCCATGCAGCAGCAGAGCAGAGTCTGTATATTTTTGTTATTTAATAAATTATCTTAAGAAAACGAAATTGATAGAAAGGATATAAGGTTTCTTTTATTTTTCTTTTTTTGGGGTGTTGGGGGAAAATATATGTAGCATCCCGATCCACACTCCATTCCAGTTCATGGCGGTAATGCACATCAATAAGTTGCTTGCCAACCGCCAAAAAAGAAGAAGAAGAAGAAGAGCAGCGTCTGGATCAGGTGAGTGTTCACTTCTTGTTTTGCTGATGTTTTATTTACAATGTTTCAATGTGAAATTAATCCACAGCATAAACAACTAAGCAGGTGTAAGTGAACCAGGGTGTGATATTATTTAAAACAATGTTGTTGCAAGGAAGTAAATTTGGTAAGACTTTATTTGAAGGGGTGCAAGAAAAAAGGACATAGGATTCTTTATAAATGTTGTCATGAAATGTCATTTTGTAAATAATGACACTTTTTTTATACAGGGTTTACACTTTTAATTGACTTTTTATGTAATGTTTTAGTGTAAGTGTGCATAAAAATCTCATTATTTACCATAAAAATTACAAAGTTTACACTTTTACTGTGTGGATTATTGAACAAAACTATGAAGCTGCCCTTAGATCACAGGTGTCAAACTCCAGTCCTCAAGGGCCGCTGTCCTGCAGTTTTTAGATGTTCCACAGGTACAAAACGCTGGAATGAAATGACTTAATTACCTCCTCCTTGTGCAAATCAGTTCTCCAAAGCCTTGCTAATGACCTAATTATTCTATTCAGGTGTGGTGCAGCAGAGGCACATCTAAACGTTGCAGGACAGCGGCCCTTGAGGACTGGACTTTGACACCCCTGCCTTAGATCAAATATAACTCGGATTAAATTAATGAATGAAATATAAAATCAGTATTCCTGGATGTAGAATGTTTCTGTAAGGATGCAGTTGTGACCTCACACCACTAGGGGCGATAGCGGCCGCGCTGTTTCTCTTCTCTCTTGGAATGGGCTCTTTGCACCTCAGCTTCCGCGTTCGGGGAAAAGCGGCTCAATCGTTTCCGATCTATTGCAAAAGGCTCTTTCCACTGGGTGTTTGCAGGGCTTGTCCAAGGTAACAATTAATGATGTACATCGATCCGAAGCCCCGACAATAAGCTGGAGAAAGGTTTAAAGATGTTCGCCTTGTTATACACAGATACGAAGGTGGGTTTTACTTTCTTTAAACTTTGTGGCTAACATTAGCTTTAGCTTATGCTAGACATTTTTCTTGTAAAAATGTGCTATTTAAGTATCTAAACATTTTTCATCATTCATTAACGGACAATGTTTTTACCTTGTTTTCAAGTATATTACATGGTTTATTGTCGTTAGTGTCAGAGACCAAGTAACTGGGATTTTACGGTTCAGGCTTTTTGCTTCTGAAGCCTGAGGAACAACAAGCCCATAGCTTAACAGTAGAGCAGCTCTGGTGTGGGAGTTCTAGTTCAGCTGACTGTTCAGGTTCAAAGTTGTTGCTTTTAGAAAAATATGGCCGTGTTCATTAAGGTCTCCGTGTTATTTCCTTTATTAGTTTTGCATGTTTCTTGTGAAGCAGGACGGTGTTTACAGCGGTGTGTACAGGCGGATCAGTAGCTCGGCTGTCTGGCTCTGGTCTACTCTCTCGTTCCCATAAACTCTCTTTCAGGCTGAATACGGAAGTAATTCCATGGAAATAACACAGGAGGCTCCTTTACCTTCTGCTCTTGACACCACTTTGTTAAAAAATGTAAATTCTGTTGCGACACTTCCAGGCGCAGCAACCATCTTCTGATGTCTATTTATTTCTCATTTTTGTACTATTTATTTCTTTATCTTTGTATATTATGTATATACACATAACCTGCATCTTAACTCGAGTCGAGCAAATCTCAGTCTCGTTGTAATCTGTTGATGACAATGACAATAAATCTTATCTTATCTTATCTTAAAGTTGTAGAAGTTGATCCGGAGTGAAGTGAAGCCTGTAAACTTTGCTGTGCGGCGTTAGCTTTAACTAGTAGCAACGAATATTTACAAGCCACCGTCTTCTTAATTCAGGATCGCTTGGAAATCCATGAAACCTTAAAAGCCCATTATATTTGGAAGACAATAATGTTCATAGTATTTTTTTATTTGCGTCTGAAATAAGACTTTGTCCTTTCTAGCTGTCATGGTAACTCAAAGCGGAAAAAAGAGAGCCGCATTTGAGCATTCGGTTGTGACGTCAGAGCGCCAGGTGCAAAGAGCCCATAGAAGTAGCGAGCATGTTACCGTGTACAGTGCGCATGCTCACTGAGCATTGTTGTTGTAGTCAGCTGGTGGTTGTCATTCTGGCGAAAAGTGGAGAAAAATATCAAGTGAAACGGAGCAAAAGCCAAACGGATTGAAATATTTTACAGAAACGACAGTAGGTGTCGCTGTTTTCGCTTTATAACTAACAGTGGCGCTTAATTTTATTTAAAATTAGAGCAAGTTGATTGTTTCTCCGCAGGTGGAGCGCTCGGATGGAGGCAGAGCCGGAGGACCAGGAGGAGGAAGAGGCGGCTGCCGCCATGCTGTGGTCCATCCAGGAGGCTCTGGAGAGGCAGACCCAGCAGATCGGAGCGTCGGCCTGCGGGGCCACAGCGGTGGTGGACGTCCTGAAGGCCCTCGGAGTGGATGTTGCGCCGGAAGAAGCTGACCGCTGCGTCCAGACCCGCCTGAGGAGGAACGAGTCTCCGCTGCCAGACTACCTGCTGTCCCGCAGCGAAGCAGGTGAGCTGCGGCCATGTTTATATTATGGGATGTTGGTGCGTGAAGAATAGTTTTTGACATGTTTGCCAGCGAAATAATGTGCAGCTGTTCATTTCTATTGAGACTAGAACGGATAGCAGTGACAGAAAATGTATTTTTTGTCATCATTTTCTGTATTTAAAAGCTGTTGATTGTGTTTTAGTACAGAGAGTAGAATGTAAATGTGCAAGTTGTAATTTGTAAATAATCTGAAGGGATCTGGATGAATAAACTTTATGTTCAGGTCTTAATCGAGTTACTGGTTACAATTCTAAACAAGTGGGTTTTTAGTCGAGATTTAAAGGAAGTCAGTGTTTCAGCTGTTTTACAGTTTTCTGGAAGTTTGTTCCAAATTTGTGGTGAATAGATGCTGAAAGCTGCTTCTCCTCGTTTGGTTCTGATTCTGGGGATGCAGAGCAGAACCAGAACCGGAAGACCTGAGAGGTGTGGAAGGTTGATACAACAACAGCAGATCTTTAATGTATTGTGGTGCTGAGCCGTTCAGTGATTTATAAACTAACAACGGTATTTTAAAGTCTATTCTTTGAGCTACAGGGAGCCAGTGGAGGGACTTTAAAACTGGTGTTATGTGCTCTGTCTTCCTGGTTTCAGGATCTTTTTTCTTTGGCTTTTGGCACAATCTGAGAGGTTTCACTTTGTTTTATTGTGTCTGTATGTATTTTATATTTCAGTCTTTTCTATTTTATAATGGCATTGTATTTTATGATTGTGTATAGCACTTTGGTCCTGTCGGTGTATAAAGTGCTTCATAAATAAAGTTGGTATGGTATATTCTTAAATATTGAAGCCACACCTCCTCTACTGGACAACAATAAAACTGCTCTGGGGGAAACTGTCAGATTGTCAGAATCCTGACAACTAAATCTTTTTGCAAAACCAGTTGGGTTAGGTCTTAAAATGTGGGTAGTATGTCAGACTAAAATCCTTAAATGTCTTAAAAGTTACTCAAGTAAATATAACTGAGTAAATGTAACTAGTTACAGCCCAACTCTGGGTGTTGACATGTTGGTATTGGGGGGGGCCCAAATGAAAATTTGCCCACGGCCCCAAAAAGGCTTTGGTCGCCCCTACCGCAATGCTCATTTTGCTCGTTCTTTTCCCGCGCTTGTTGGTTTTGGAGGAACGTGACGTCTGAGTGGCCTCTCACACATTAACGCGCGCGCAGCACCGACTCCCCACCGTCCCCCTCGTGCGCCCCAAGCACTGGGACACCAGCGTGTGCGACAGTGGCGGAGGGCCTTGGCCACGCGGGACGCAGCCGCTGCGCTTCGCCTTCGCGGGACAGCTTCCACAATCACCCAACTTTTTTTGTTTAATTTATTTTTGAAACACCAAAAGTAGCTCCGCGTGTTTTCCAAAAAGAAAAAAAAAACTTCTCCATCTTTCTCTCTTCCTCTCCTCGTGTTTTGAGCCCACTCGTGCCCGTGGGACTAAAATAAGGAAGAAGACGAAGAGGAAAAAGAGACGGGAAGAGAGGAGAAGCCCGCCGCCGGGAGGGAGCGGTAAGCCGGTGGATGCTGGAGAGTTGGTAGTTTGAAGTGGGAGGGAAGAGGGGGGATTATCATCCTTCCTCCGGCTGGATTATCTAATCCTCTCATGCTGCGTTCATTTCCTTTAGGAAACAGGAAGCTTCTCATACTTAGTAGCACCGAGTTATTAATTTGGTTTCAATTAATTAATAGGAAAAAATCTAGCAAAATGTTATGTTGAAAACTTGACTGGAAGTTTTTCTTTTTGTCAAATTGCATCTGCAAACTTTTAACAGACCAAAAGTTTAACTGAAAACTTTTTAATTGCGTTCCTTCAGTTAAGCCTGTCACAATAACAAGTTCACTGGACGATAAATTGTTCCAGAGGTTATTGCGATAAATGATAATATTGTTATTTTGACACTATTGGTTGATGTTATGTTAATTGCAAAAAAAATGTAAGAACACATTCTCAAAGATCAATGCACTTTAAATTGTAATAAGCATTTAGTTCTGGAACTGGAAGACATTTTTAAAAATGCAAAATAAATACAACAATAGAAACAACAAATAAAATGATTAAGTCTGTAAACAAAATTCTCTTTCAAAAAAGACTTTTATCATCCAGTTTTTGATTGAAAAATAAAAATGACTAAATAATAAATCATGCAAATTGAAATTATTGAGCTTGTTTTAATTTATCATGTGATTAATTGATTTATTGCTTATTATCACAAGCTGTTCCTCAGCACAGATTTCTGCTCTCGTTTGTGTGACTTGTTATGTCCTGATTGGTAAAACTGTGGCAGCATCATGCCATGGGAATGCCAACATATGTACTTTTTAAATTTCTTTAAATCTTTTCTTTCCTAGATACTAATTATGCATTTTTGTGTTTGCAAAATGCATGTTTTTGACCAACTGTGCGAGATCTATATATTGTTTTTGTTTACTTTACTTGTATACTTATATACTACTATAATCTGTTGAGTCTGTATATAGATTTAATCTCTTGATTTCATCAAACTACAGTGTGTGAATGCATACAGTAAGAAGCTAATTGTCTGATAATTGTGATAAATGGCAGCTGCAGCTTTCATGGTGAGTATTTTGGGCTTCAAACGGTGATCTGAGAGTTAACTGTTTGGGACGTTTGAGGACAAAGAGCCCTGATCCATCAAAAGCATGCACCAGCCTGGACAATATCCATCTGGCAGCTTCTCTATTGTCTGTCCTGACCAGTGGTATTTCATCATGTCAACACATAATGTACATCTACACACGCTGCCGTCAGACTGGTGGCCCAGGCAAGTGTGTTTGGTCCAGTTTCTAGTGCAAATATTTTAGTACACGTGAAATTAGACAAAACCAACTTACAAGAAACTTTTCAGAAAAATACAGGAGCTTATTTGGAGCCAACAATTAATTATTAATATTGATGAAAAGTACTGGTTCCACTGGCAGATAAAAGACATTTTTTTTCATGTCAAATTAGTACTGGGTTGCTAGGTAACGGCCTTGGGTTGCTAGGTGACAGCCGGGGTTGCTAGGTAACGGCGCAGTGCCACCGTAACTAGTACTTTTTTATCAATAATAAGGAGTTATTGACTTCATATAAGCTCCTATTTCTTGCTGAAAAGTTGCTTCTAAGTTAGATTTGTCTTGTTTCAATTGTAATAAGGTATTTGTATTACAAACTAGACCAAAAATACTTGGTAATATTTAGTGTTTTTACAGTGTATGTTCCTGGTTTGCTTCAGTAGCTTTGATCTGCCTGACTTTAGTCACAGAAAACTGATGTTTGCATAAACCTTTCACCATGAGTAACTTTTAGTTTTGTAGGTATTTTTTCCATTCTCCTTTCCTTCATAACTAAAGATCAGAGAGAGACTCTCCACTGTCCTCTGTACTTTGACTGGGCCATTCTAACATGTAAATATAGTACTATATCTCATCCTGTAGAGGTCATGCAGTCATTTCAATCAGGTGTACATTACTTGTAAGTTTTTTTTTTTCCATTCATATCAGTGAATCCCAGGAAAACATTTGCTCCCCTCAGCATTCCTGGGACGTGATGAGTCCAGCATTCAACAGGGACAACCTGTTATCCACTCATTCCCACTGACGGTGAACCATTATCCTCTCACCAGCCAGTCCACAAAACAGTCATGGAGGAGCATTTCAAGCAAAAATACTGTTTCAACATGCTGATAATCATGATTATTATTCAGGGTTTCCCCAGGAAAATTTGCTAAGACAGTTTTTGAGTTAAAAAATGTTTAAAGTTGACAGAAAAAATTAAAATATCACTAAGGTAATTATGTTACTGGAAGAAATTATTAACAAAAAAAGCCTTAAAAAAGACCCAAATTACTGGTGTATAAAGAAACCTGTAATAAATAAACAATCCTAAGCCTGCCAGGATCCAATTAAAGCCTGATGGCCCGCCAGGCTTATAAAAACACTGTGGGAAACGGATTATTTAATAATCCATCTATAGTTTAACACTGTTTATCCATGTGTGAAAAAGACAGTGTTGGCCAGTCACACTTTAACCAGTTCTTGTTTTTTTCACTTATTACTTCTACAATGCTAATGCTAATAAATATAGCTAATTGGGCTCAGCAGTTTCTACGTATCCAGAAAGATGTTTATATTAAAGAAACAGCAATACTGATTAAAATCTGAATAATTATCACATAAGTTTGGCAAAAACAGAAGAAATCTTACCTATTCTCTTTGCAAAGAAAATAGGTCAAATAGATGCAGAAAAGACAGAGCTGGGTATCCTCTGGCTTAAAGACATGGAGAGTTGTAGTTGTTATTTTGGCCAAAAGGTGTTCTGCAACCTTCTTGTAGTTTATTGCCAGTACTTGTAGTGATGATAATCAGTTTTTTGTCATCTTCCAGGCTAGAAAATTAAGGGAAGAATGGGTGACTGGAGCTTTCTAGGGCGACTGTTGGAAAATGCTCAAGAACACTCCACTGTGATTGGAAAGGTAATTATACATTAACATCCTTAATTCACATCTTTTATTTTTCTTTGCCATTTTCTAATGTGGCCATGATAAGTAGCTCCCTAACTCCAAAAAAGGAGACACTCTTTTTATGAATGACAAAATCTCATTCCCAAGGTAGAAGTGCCTCAGAAATCTTTAGCTAACCGGTGTTTTGCAATTGTTTCATCTTCCCTTTTCAGGTTTGGCTTACTGTCCTATTCATTTTCCGTATCTTGGTTCTTGGCGCAGCCGCTGAAGAAGTTTGGGGTGACGAACAGTCTGACTTCACCTGTAACACCCAGCAGCCCGGTTGCGAGAACGTCTGCTATGACGAGGCCTTCCCCATCTCCCATATCCGTTTTTGGGTGCTGCAGATCATCTTTGTCTCTACGCCCACTCTCATCTACCTTGGCCATGTGCTGCACATCGTGCGCATGGAAGAGAAGAGAAGAGAGAGGGAGGAAGACCTCAGAAAATCTGGACGACATCAGGAGGACCACGACCCTTTCTATAACAATGGAGTCAGTGATGGAGGGGGAGGAGGTGGTAGAAAGGAGAAACCGCCAATCCGGGATGAGCATGGGAAGATTCGTATCCGTGGAGTTTTATTGAGGACCTATATCTTCAACATAATCTTCAAGACTCTGTTTGAGGTGGGCTTCATCTTGGGGCAGTACTTTCTCTATGGCTTCCAGCTGAGGCCGCTTTATAAATGTGGCCGCTGGCCCTGCCCCAACACTGTGGACTGCTTCATCTCCAGGTTAGAAAGTTTTATATTCTTGGTTTCTATATACATCTGAAGACACATAACCTTTTTCTCGCTGTCTTACAATAAATCAGATTCAGGTTTTCCTATTTTAGGCCAATTAAGATTACCAAGTACATATATATTGGCTAAATATAATAACTGGAAGACTTTGAGGATCTTCTTAATCCAGTCACCATGTCCTCTGTCCAGATGTCTAAGTACTCAAGGTCAGGGTCACGGTTACCAGGTTTCTATCATGGTTGAAACAACTTGTCAATGCCACAAGAAGGACGTGGTAACAGGGCGGTTGTCTCAATTTTCTGTGTTCCCAACTGGTCCAACACTAGAGAGCTCACTCTTTCCAGTTTCCTTAAGAAAGCTTCCTTCAGGCTGTTGAATAGGAAACTTGACTGATTGTCGAACCTTGAATTTGATAGGGGCATTGCTTTGGAATAGTGGACCAGATTTTTACCCTTGCAGATCTGTTGAGGAGGTCATGGGAGTTAGGTTGTGCAGTACATGCAAGTGTTTGAAAATGAGGGAAGTATTGGGTCAGAGATGCTTTTAAGGGTAACCCAGTCATTGGATAATCAAATCAAAAGTTGTGTCTACATTCAGAATACAAAGTCTAGCTTGTTTCCATTGTGAGTTAAGTTTCACCAGTGGTCTTCTCTTGTTGCATTTCCTTTTTGTGGTGTACCTGGACAGGATCTCAATGTGTAGTCTTGGAAAGGAGGGTGTTCAAGAAGCTAGGAGCCTCATCGTTTGTTTTTGCAGATGATGTTGTCTTGTGGGCACTTAGTGCATGACCCCCAGTATGTAATGAGGCAGTTCAAAGCCAAGTGTGAACCAGTTCCACTAAATCTGAGGCCATGGTTCTCAGCCAGAAAAAGGTGGAGAGTTCCCTCCAGGCTTGGTGTTAGTCTCTGCCTCAACCGGAGGACTTTAGATATCCTGGTGTCTGATGCACAAGTGATGGTAGGCTGGAGAGACAAATTGGACCCTTGTCTGGTGTAATGTGGACGGCGCTCCGGTCTCTGGAATGAGCTTTGTCTTAGTATATCTGTTTTTTGTATTCTGAATCCCACCTGTAGACATGACATGTCAGTCAGTACTAAAAACATGATATGACTGAAATTAACTTCCTTCTTAGGGTGGAAGGTTCTTAGAGATAGGGTGAGGGACACCATCATCTGAGTGGGAAAGAGTGACTGCTCCATATCTCAGGAGGTCAATTGAAGCGGTTAGGGTGTCTGTCTCCTGAATTCCTACCATTGAAGATTTACTGAGAACTTCACACTTGGAGAAGACCCAGAATTGCTGAAGGGACAATATATCTATTCTGGTTTGATAACACCTTTGTATCCCCTAGAATGAGTTGGAGAGTGTTATTGGGGAGAATGGGTGGCTGGGTTTCTCTCCTATACCTGCTGTTCCCATGACCTGGTTGAGAATAAGCAAAAAATGGAAGCATGGTGTCGATATTTTTGGATTCCCTGGAGAATGGTATTGCCATATCGATGGCCAATCCTACTATGGACTAAAGGCAAGCTAGTGTAGTGGCTTGGCCTTTTAATAATGAAATTAAGAGACCAATTGAAAACTTTGATGTTTTGATGAGTGGGGCAAGAAAAACATACTTGGGGTACTTTCCCAGTCCTGTTTAGCCTCCTTTAACCCAACTCTAGTTTGTTTGCCTAAAACGTCTAGTTAGTTTGGGGAGGTGTGAATGTGAGCTCTGATGCTGACCAATAAAGTGAACTCTGGTCTGCATACAAACCTCGGGCTCGGCTTGGTTGAAGTGAACTCTGGCGCGGTTCTAAGGAATATGAATGCCAAGCGGACCAAAGGCCGCTCCAAAAGCAGGAAGCAGGCTACAGTACAGGGCATTCTGGGTAAATACAACCAAAACAAACCCGTGTTTCTAGTGCTAGAGGGAGAAATAGCTTGTGTTCTTTTACCAAAGACGAAAGAGAAATCGCATTAATGCTAAAATATGACTTTATTCTTCCATCCATTCCATTTTGTTTACATTTAGTTAAGAAGGAAGTTTTGACCATATCTTCTTCAGAGGTTTTTGTGTTGTTTCCTTCAGTGGTTCTTGATGCAGCGCCACCACAGAGGGGAAGAGGTTTCTAAAAGGGTTTGGTTTGTTTGACATAGTGTAGTATTAAGACAACTGCAGCATCTGAAAATGTTGCTCTCCAATTGAACAAAGTCTACTTTTTCTTGTTTTTCTTTCTTTTCCTATGTTTTTGTTTGTTGTATTAGGCCTACTGAAAAGACCATCTTCATCATTTTCATGCTAGTGGTAGCATGTGTCTCCTTGGTCCTCAATCTACTTGAGATCTACCACCTGGGGTGGAAGAAAGTTAAGCATGGGGTGACGAAGGAGTTTGCTCCTGATAGTCTGTCACTGATAGGCATAAATGAGCCTGGAGACGCAGAGACGATTCCTGAACAGATCTCTCCAACGGGGCTCCAGTATTTACCAGTGTCTTCTAATGTGTGTGTGGTGAGAGGTGAAGCAACGAGAGGAGGAACTTACAGTCCAACCGGAACCTCCCACACAGTGATCTCCTTAAACACTAACATGGCTACAGTACCAATGTCTGAAGGACTTAATGTGGGCAGTGCTGCTTGTCACCAAGAGGGCTTCCTGATGGAGTCGCTGCCTGCTTCTATCTATGGTGAGAGTGAAGACAGTCGTGGACACCTTGAGGAAATGCAGCAGAATAGGAGAAACATGGCTTTGGAGCTTCACAATCTCAATGAGGAAAATCCCCCCACATATCCCCTTCCATCTCCATTCCCCTCTACCTCCTCCACCTCTCAGGAGGAGATGACATGTCTGGAAGAGAAGCAACGCTCCACATTTCCAACTCTTCCTCGAAATACACCTCTCTCTCTGCTCGCGCCGGAGGAGACAGCAGTGGATCCAGAAAACACTGTCGCCACATCACCGAGCATAGAGCCACATGATGATTTCACTGTGATAACCAGGGCGGAGATGCATCAGCCTCCCTTTGCTGTCGGGACAGATTTAAGGAGACCCAGTATGGTGAATAAGACCTGTGGTGCTCGAGCTCGCCCTGATGATCTTTCTGTGTAGCTAAAATGTGGATGCTCAAATTTATAAAACAATGCACATGTGCTTTTCTCTTACCCATATGCAAATACCACCAAACCACAGTACTTACACAATTTAAGACTAGCTCATATCAAGAAGCAAAGGGTATCATGAAAGAAACACAAGGTATTGGAGCTTTATTACCACTCTGGTGTATATGTGATACTATGGAGATGTGGTGCTAACCAGCATAGCACATACATGAATAACAGTTGTTAAATTTTCATTGGATGGTTTCACAGTCAGTAGGGTTAAGCATCTCTGCTTTACTGCCAGTAGATATCTCAATACACTTCCATGACTGAGGTAGAAATGTACCACATTAAAGAACTATGAGCAGCAAACTCCAGTTTCATATGATTCAACTGTATTACCATTCTTAACATTTATGCTAAGATAAGTTGGCCATGTGTCTATTTTTGTAGATAATAGCTAAGCATGTGAAATGGGTTGATATTTCAGTCTAACTTCTATTTAGAAATTAACTCAACTACTTTACATCCGGTTGCACCTGATGACTAGTGAACAACTTTATTTACCTACATTTAGCATTTATGTTAGACTAAGTTAGCCATGAATCTAGTTTTGTAGTTAATGACAAAACATGTTATATGTGTTGATCTTTAAACCTAACTCTTATGTTAGACATCAACCCAGTTCATGTTCTTCTCCTGTTATGATACACATTGCTTTAAAAGTTAGCTATAACCGAGCTAGCTTATTCACGGCTTTCAGCATTTAAGATAAGCCAGCCAAGAGTTAGTTTTAGTTGTCAATAGCCAAACACCAATTTTATTTGTCAAATATAATTTGATGCAGCTGACATTACATTATATGCCTCTAAATATCGGTAGCAAATATCCTAAGAAAACACAAGACTAGCACAAATTCAAGTACATTATGTTCCTAATGCTGAGAATAAACTGAGCTAACTAGCAAGCTTTGTATCTTGGGAGCAGCAATACTTTTTAAATGATATAAAAGAAGAGGTTTGCACTTTTATTTCTATTTTTTTTTTCATGATGACAGAGATTATCAGTCTTTTTTGTATTTATGTTTTGCTATTATACAGCTTGTAGTTTCGATGAAGAGAGGGATTATAATCACACCCTGAGACAAAATCATTCAGGCTGTGCCTGTGTATGGGCATGTCTGTGGCTGTTCAGGTGCTTTAATTTTGTTTTTAATGTCTATAAAATAAAATCTATGCAGTTACATCAGGGTTAAACTATATAAAGTTTATAAATATGTAAATATAAAATTAAAAATTGTGCTTTGATGTATGGCAACTATATTTTGGAAAAGCTTATCTCTGGTGCAATTCTGACTTTCACCAAGTAATGAAAGTATTTTAGTTATTTTCTAAAAAGAAAAAAAGCAATAGCAAAAAAACAAGTGTTAAAGGAGTTGTAATTATGTGTGCAAAGTTTATTTTGCTTATTTCCTTTGGTGAAATGTTCCGTTTTAACCTGTAATATGATGTAAATGAAGATTTAAACAGCTATAAAGTTCTGAAAATAGAATAGATGGAGTTTTCTATGTTGAATTGTTTATTTATGGTAATAGAAAAATAATGATTTCAGGAACGGACAATAAATGAAAAGTGCCTGATATTTCCTCTTACCTTTAGCTCTTAAACTGTAGATGTGCCTTTAATCATATTCAGTTAAAAAGATTTGGGAAATGCTTTAGCTCTCTGACTTGTAGGTTCTCTTGCTTGCACTTGTTTTCAAGAAACATCACTCGTTAACAACCAGATTAAAACTGACTTGTCTTTTAAAGCAAAGTGCTTTTTGACTGAACATTTTGTTAGCAATCACATTGATGTAAATGTTCATTTACCTCAAATACTGACAGAGCTTTTTCTGAATAAATTTTTTGTACTGTAGCTGTTTGTTTTTTGTTTTGCTGCTCTTTTTAAAAAAATAAATAGAATAAACTACACCACTGAAAATATGTTATGATAATTTTCAAGACTCTATATTCTAAAAACTAATAACATTGAGCACAGATATATAGTAAGATTAAATTTAAAATTTGACTGAGCATTAATACTCTGGAATAAGATAAATTCATTCAGACTGTTTCAAGGTTTTGCTGCATTAACTCCAGCAATAATAAAAACATCATAGTTGTTAATGCCAACACTATTTATGAACCTTTAAACTGTCATGTTTGCATTGAATTGCTAATTACAGTGAAACTGGCAGGAATTGTTTTAAATATTCTTTTCATTAGTAGATATTCAGTTAGGTGATTAGCAGCGCAGTCTTCTAGCTCCATTTCCTGTCAATCAGTGAGTTTACTTTGTTAGCTTAAACTTAAAGGCCATTAAACTGTTTAGTATAAACTTTGAGATTGGAGTTGTTTCAAAATAGTAAAAGTTGGTTTTCATCTTGGTCCCATTTAGACCAGCATTTAATTTTATCTTCCACCACTGAACTGGGTTTATCCTTGATATAGATGCTAACAAAAGTTGTTTCCGTCAGGTAAGACTCTAACTTCTCCTAACTTTCATGTCGGTGTCTTTTCTGCTTTATATAACCCTGAATGTCGGTAGTTTCTGCTGTGGCTAGCTGTTATCTTTATCCATAAAGACCGAAATACACCTCCGAAGAAGCTAACAGCTAGGCTAAAGCTAACAGCTAGGCTAAAGCTAACAGCTAGGCTAAAGCTAACAGCTAGCTAGAATGGAACCGACGCTATTTTAACTTCTCCGTTGTTGAAAAGGTGTAGCAGCCAATGCTAAATCTATTTTAGAAACTTTTAACCAATACATCAAAGGTTTGTGGTTACGAACAAATAAAATTTATGTACTCTATAGCCCATAAGAATGGCCCAGAATGTGTTCATTATAGTAGGTCAACAATTGGACAAATAAAAATCAATAGTATTTAACTGCTAAAGCATGTATTCAAATTAAAAAATATTCAGTAGGTTGACATATATTCAAATTGTTGATAATCAAATATAAATTAATTAAGCTAAGTGACATATCAACTTCTAACTGGTTGTAATATATAATATTTCTGGATTTATAATGATAATAGTTTGTACTGTCTGCCATTTAGGACTCGTTTTCATGCATGGTATGTGAATCCTCACTGTCTGGACTCTGAATCTGTGCTGAGGCCAGCGCTTCCTTTATGTCCCAGGGATTTTGACTGAACAAAGACCTCTCCAGGGAGAGAAAAGGCCTTGAATGCCAATTATAGCTGCCCTGACCTCGGGACAGGCTGAAGTGTATGGGTCCACATGCTGCGAAATGGACACAGGCAGTTTGTAAAACCCTGTAAGTTGAAATAGTGAGCCAGTTTTTTACCAATTTTATTTGGTATTATCAAAAATAAAAGCAGATATTTCAGGTCTGTTTCGTGGTGGAAGAGCAGGGCCAACATTTATCCTCACTTCAACAGAAGCTTAACTACCATCTCCTTGTTAAATTTTCTGAAGTGGTTTAGTTGTGCCTTAAAATAATGAAAAGGAATATCTGTTTAGTTTAAACTCTACATTTAGTATTTAAGCTTTGTGATAGTCCTCCAAACACTCGATGGATGCACCAGCTGGATGTTTGGACAGTTTGGAAATTTTTTCCATGCTTTATAAATTAAGATATCATTGTATCATAGTCATTGTGGAATGATTTTTCTGGAGAACCACAAATGTATTTAATTCTCAATGGTCTTTTTCCAAACCTGGGAAATATTGAAATGCTTTCCCAGGCTGTGTGATGTGGACAGTGGGTCCTCTAGTGGACAGACTGTGCATTGATAACGAAAAGAACAGACTAAAGTGGTTTTCTTTTTGCTTTTTATTCTCCAAACAAAATACAAATTTGACTGCATGACACAAGGCTTGTCCAAAGTTGCAGTAAACTGCCTGTCTTAATTCAATGTTTGAGTTAGAAATAATTTCTTTGCCGTTTCTCAGAGATTTCTCCTCACTCCTCCCTAATCCTCACATCCCATCAGCGCTGAGGTGATGTCCGAGGCCACTGGTGCGATCCTGCCCATCGCCAGTATCCTGGGGCTTTCATAGTAGTAAAACTGCGAGCCTTTAAATAACCTTATCCCGTCATCACCGCACAGACCGGCGTCTATATCAGACAACGGCAATGGGAAATCTCGGCTAATAACCCTGGGTGTGGCGGTGAGGTCAACGTCACGCATACTGTTCCCTGTTGGAAGATGTTTGTTGAGATATTAATTCATCCTGGAGTCTTTTGTCTCATTATAATTCAAAACATGTCATTAGAAATAAATATTTAGACATTTTACCTTGAATTATGTGAGCTATGTTTTCAGTTGGGCATACAAACGCGGCATCCACAGTTCCCTCAATGCCCAACTCCTCCTTGACAGTTTTAGGGTAGCCTTCAATCAAGGTGAAGTGAGCGTCTGCTTTGTAGATGTAAACCTGATCGCCCTGCAAATGTTTGGAGAAATTATTTATTTATTTCACATTTTACCCATTTCAAATTTATTCAAGAATCTTGAGGATGAAGCTACCTTAATCAAGTAGATTTTGCTGTCGTAAGAGAAAACGGCATCAACTCCATCGTTCGCCTCCTTCCACGCTCTGGTTATTGGGAAGGCATGAAATCCGTCACGGTGTGTGTCAACCCGAATGTAGATTGGACCTAAAGAGATTCAACACATTTATTTCAGCAAAAACACAAAATTTTACCAAGTGTTTTTGGTTTAGCTTCTAGTGCAAATATCTTAGTACCCTTGAAATAAGAGAAAACTAACTCACGGGTGACTTTTCAGCGAGATATACAGCTTATTTTAAGTCAATATTCCTGAATATTGATTTAAAAAGTACCAGTTCCATTGGCAGATTAATTCACTTATAACAAGACATTTTTCATATTCAGAGGTGGAGCTGTTGTGTGTTAAGGATCGTTGTCCCTGTTTAACTTAAACTGAGTGTTTGACAAGAGTTAGCATACCTGTCGGTAAAATAAACTAAACTAATTAACTTGCAAACTTCAAATTGTTGGGCCATAAATGCTAGTTTTAGAAATAGAGCAACATAAATACATATTTGCACTTCTAATAAAACACAGTAAGTAAAAAGTTTGGGCTCCAATCTCTACAAAATATCTTTAATCTGCTACCATCATTATTTAGTTTCATAAAGTTGCAAACTGTGCTTTTTCTCAGCAATATCACACTTTCAGACCTCCAACCAATGATATTAAAGACAATGAAAGTGCTAAGTTTAAGACTTTTAACACTTGTTGAGATAATAATTTATGATCTACACTTAATGCTTCTATCTATTGTGAATCTTTAGCTTTCAATACAATTCTTGTTACCTGCAAAGAAATACGTCCTGCCTCCATCGTCTGTGGTGGCTGCATTCAGTTTGATGTTGCTGCATTTAAGAGGTTTCCGATCTCCTCTGTGACCTGCAGTCAAACACGAAATAAAGAACAAATAAAGCCATGAAATCCACTGTTATTCCTTTCACCAAACAATGAAAGTGGTGACATTTATCCTTAAAGAACTGACCGAAGTTGGGGCAGTTCATGAAGTAATGCCGGGCGTCTTTGGGGTAGGCGCCGGTCACCTCTCCTGAGATGGGGTGGAAGCGGGTGAAGTTCTGTCCGTGGAAACAGTAGTAGTGCTCGAGCCAGCGGAAAGCAGACGTGCAGGACGGCAGGTGGGACCATGTCTTGGTCTTCACTGCTTTTGTGGCAATATCATAAACATGCACATCCTGGCCTGTAGGAGGAGATTTTTAACTTTTTTAATCAGGAGTTTTCTCTATGACAGCTTATTTAGAGCTATTGCAGATGGAGGAAAAAGGAGTAAATTTCTGACAAGAGATTCAGAAATATTGTAGAAAAAACAAGTAAATTTCTGAACTTCAAAAGTCAAATATTTGCGAGAAGAGGACTCAGAAATTTTTGAGATAAAAAGTTGAAAATTTTAGACTTCTGAAACTTAAAAAATGTCCAATACTAAAAAAAATTTCTACTGAGAATTTTCCAAGTATTTTCTAGTAAATTTCTGAAATTTATCTCAAACTTTCAGAATTTTTATTTAAAAAAAATTTGTTTTTACAAAATTTATGATTTTTCAAACTCAGTAATTTCTATTTTTTTTAAATAGAAAATTTCTGAAATTGATCTAAAAATTTCTTCATTTTTTCTTGGAAAATTTCCACTTTTCAAACTCATAAGTTTCCAAGTTTTTTTCTAGAAAATTTCAGAATTTTTTTCCAGTAGATTTTTGACCTTTCAAACTCAGAAGTGTTCCATGTTTTTTCTAGAAAATGTCTAAAATTAATCTAAATATTTCTGCGGTTTTTGGCAGAAATTTACTCCTCCTTTCATTTTCTTTCTATAATGTCCCTAATACGGCATCATATTTCTCTCTACTATTTCTATAACTTCAGTTTCTTTTCGTGAGATAAATATTTTAGCTCAACAAACCTTTAAAGAACAGAACCGAATCAGCCATGCACTCTCCTTTGGGACACTCCACTGCAGCGTCCAGGTGAGTGGGAACTCCAGGAAAATCCTCTTGGATTTGTTTTGGATACCCTTCCTCCAGAGTTTGGTTAAAGTAACTGCACACTTTATCATCCTGGAGGTCAAATCAGAGCTCATCATGAGATACCACATTAGACGTCCCTATTGTGGAGTCACAGATGAATTTATTGTTACCTGGAAAAGGTAGATGTGATCGTGGTCGTTGGGGTTTTCGGTGTTGTGCATGCGGAAAGCGGCGTTAATAGGACCATTCAGTTCCTTAAAGTGCAAACTGAAGAGCTGAGCTGGACCAGTGAAGCCATTCCACACGTGATCACCTGAGAAGAAAAACATTTTGACATAAATTACAGGATAAAAACAACATTAAAATGCAGTTTTTTGGGTTTAGAAGTTTTACACACCTTTGAAGAAGAGAGTGTTTCCTTTTTCATTAGGAGCGATGGCGTCGAATTCAACACCGCCACATCTGTCTGGAGCGGCAGGGCTAGTGCCTCCATCTGGATTACCGATAATACTGGCATTTTAAATTTGTAACATTTCAACTGAAAAACCTCAATGTATTTCCTTTGGATTTAACGTGATGAACCACCATAAAATAAATGGATTTACAAATCTTCAATTTCATCCACCCTGAGTGCCAACAGGCAGAAATACATTGAAGTATTTGGTTTTAAAGTGATAAAATGTGAAATACTGGTGATTAAGTCCAGAAGGACTCACCTTCTACTGCTGCATCTTGTCTGTGAATGATAGAAATGAAATTACATTTTGTTCTCCAGTCCAACATTACACAACATTACTAAACGTTGAGTCAACAGCAGATCAATGAGAGCAGTTTATTTTATTGATCCGGCTGCTGAACTTTGTGAACCAATAACACAGAGTTGCATAACGAATTTATGTTTCTTCTTCACAATTGAGAAATTTAGTATATTTCTAAAAATAAATAAGAGCATGTCTTGGATTTGTCATGACATTTGAAGAAAATAGAGATAAAAACTCACCTCATGTTAAGCTTTAAAATATTAGAGTACCTTTAAGGCTGTTATTTTAACAGTTGTACCAACCAGTGGGATGTATCAGTACTTACAGCGGTGCTGCTGTGGAGATGGTGACCAGCACCAACAGAATCAGAGTTCTAGTGATCACCGGCTCCATGTTTGCTGTGCTGATGTCCTCAGATGTGGCTCCTCACGCTGGAACAGAGCTGGGAAGTGTAGCTGAGCAAGAGTTGAGCCTGTGCTTTTATACTGGTGTGTGTGTGTGTGTGTGTGTGTGTGTGGACCAGTTAGGAAACTCTGAGCTTGCATTGTGTGTTTGTTTGCACAGATACAGAGGTGGAAGTTTTGTTGTTGCGTAATTAGTTTTTTACGGTCAGACATTATTGTTCTCATGTTCTTTTACAAGTTTTTGAGAGTACATGTTGTAGTAAAGGACTGAAAGCAGCTCCATTTCATGCAACTTGCAAAGAAACTAACTGATCAGCTTAGTTAATTTTTTACAGACTCTCCATATTGGTCAAGTCAAGATTTGGGACAACCCTTTGCTCAATTTTGTTCAATATTTAGCAACTTTTACATGTAGAAACCAATAGAAGATGTCAGTAAGATGACTTTATAGTCTGATTATCAAAATAATTAACAAACACAGACGCTTAAATCCATTTTAATAATGTTTATTACATTACATTAGAATTGAAGCTACATAAAAATCATCTTTACTTTATTGTTAACTTTAAAAAGAAATGCATTACTTTAGTATTGCTTGTACCCCGTTGTAGTGTTTACAGCTTAATCATGAAGGATTACTATTAGAGCATTAATTCAACTTAAAATAAACCATTGATCCTTGTAAACAAACCAGTCTGGTACTTCACATTCTAAATCTGGTTAGTTTCCTTGGAGTAAAGTATGTTAAGTAATATTGAGAAACATCAACTTTAAACCTACAGTTGTCAACACTGGTATTAAATGTCCTCCTTTCTGATACATGCAAGGTTTTTGGGAGACATTTTGTGAAAGATGACCCTTTAGGTATTGAACAACCAAATGATGAAGAGACAAATTCACCAGCCCACAGATTTAACCATTAACACCAGGCTGTGTGACTTTTTTTTTCTTAAATGTCCATCTTCTGCAGTTCATTTGTAGCGATAAATCTTAATGCAGTGATTCATACTGTCTGATACAACCATATGGCCGTCGGGGAGAAGCGCCAGCCCCCGTGGACTATTGAGGTTGTCTGTCACAAGAGGCCAGCCCATACCTTTTGATGGGTAGATGAGTACACGGTGGTGTTGCTTTCCCCAGTCTGCCACTAAGACATCCCCATCATGGTCTATACAAAGGCCCCAGGGGCAGGTCAGGACAGGACCCAGGCCAGAGCACACCCCAAGGATTCTGATAGTGTTCCAGCCGGGTTCCAGAACTCGAATGCATGGAACACGACCAGTTTCATTGCCTCTTTCTGAGACTGCCATAAGGCCAGTGGTGAGACAGGCTCCTACCAAATATGGTCGGTGAAACCCGGTTACAACTGTACGTTCTAACCTTGCTCCAGTTTTGGGGTCCAACTTTAAAGCTGTTAAGGTGCCACGCTTGATGTCAGCAACTACAAATTCATCTTGACATGTAACAGTGACCCCTCTTGGAGCATCCAGCTCTTCATTTGTGGAACCAGTCATGGTGCCGCCAAATGTTTGAAGAAGGCGTCCATGGCGGCTGAACACCAACAATGCTCGTTCAGCGGCACAGGTCAAGGCAATGAGGCCTTTCGAATTTACAGCCACATCAAAATAGTTGCAGATGCGGGAAGACCTATCCGATCCTGAAGGAGAGACTTGCTGCACAATGTTCTTCTGGAGATCTGTCACTTGGATTCGGGCATTACCACAATCTACCACAAAGAGTTGCCCTCTGGCAGTTGCATAAACACCACTTGGCAGATTGAAGTCAGTTCGGCCTGATCCTTGTTTACCAAATTGTTTGACCAGATGAGCTGAGTCCAACGCAGCTAAACCAATGCCTTCCTCCGATTCCCTAAAAGGTATTTCAACTGTGTCTTTGTTGTCCTTGCTGCATAATGTCAAGTCTCTGTCTTGATTTAGTTTATCACCATCAATGGCTGACATGGACAGAGATCTGCCAACACGGTTTACACTTAAACTATGCGTACCCCGAGTTTGAGATCTTGATTGTCTTTTAGGGGTGATGATGCTCTTGTTAGACTCTGTGAAGTTTCCTGGACATTGTTCAAATGCTGAAGGTTCTGAGGTGAGACGCATTCTGTTGACTCTTCTCAGCTTTCTGCACTCAGTCTTGTCATCGTTCATCAAAAGGTGTTCCTTTCTAGAAAGGTCAGTGGTGGAGATTGAGCAGCAGTGGTCCTGCTTAAGAGATCCATCCCATGGAGTATCTACAGTGTAAGTGTGGCAGGAATCTTCACTATCTACTGTGGATGAAAGACTTCCACTGTCCACTGATGTTTCCTTTAAGGTGTTATTCTTTGAAAGGCTTTGTTGTGAAAGAACAAGATGTTTCGTAGAAGCTTCTACAAGATTGTGTCTGCAGACTGAGCCCTTGCATCTAGCCTTTGAAAATGTTGCTGGATTGCTTCTTTTGTCATCACTTTCTCCCAGAGGACATGATGGTTCTTCACATGAGACCATAACAAGGGCTTTTTGCCTTCTTTTACCTTTCACTGTGTTGCGTCTCTTTGTTTCATTATGTCTGCAATCAGACTCATCACCTTCTGATTCTGCTTGACTGGAGACAGATGGAATAGCAAGAAAAATATCTTGCCCTTGTGTGTCTGAACAGACAGATTCTACCTCTTCATCTTGTGAAGATTCTGATACCTCACGATGTCTTTGAATTGGAGACTTTGTTGATTTAGGCTCATCCTCATTCTCTGTGGAGCTTGACAGATGTAGTTTCCGGACAACACGAAAATTCCCACTGTTTGTCCTGATGTTCTCCACTGGACTGCTCCTTTGCGCGCCTCTGCTTGGTTGGGGTTCCTTTCGGATTTCACGAGGATTTATGTTTGAGAAGTTTGTATCACCAGAGTGCAAGGCACATTTGTGTCCTTGGTCACCACAGACTCCAATGTGGTAAGTCATACCCTGTTCACGAATATCAGTCTCCCCAAAATTTAAAGTCTTATACAGGGAGCTTGAAAGGAAAGTGACCCTTTTCAGGGTTAGAGAGATTTCCCATGGTTGCGTAAGCTCTATTACACCTCTTTGAAACTGATTTCTGTTTGATCCATCAGCCATAAAACCCCATCTCTGAATCTGTTCCTTCAACTGAGCAATTTTACGAATTTGCTGATCAACAAGTGACTGCACAACTCTCACAGCTGCAGAGTTTTCTCTCTTCACTTGACTAAGGTGTCTCTGGGCTTCCCTGTAGTCCTGCTCCACCTTTTCAAGAAGGCGTCGCTCCTCTCGCTGAGCTCCAATCACTGCATTGTCCAGTTCACGGTTTACCTCCTCCACTTCGGTTTGCTGTCGCTCTCTTAGGGTCTGAAGTTCTTGTTCTCCTTTCTCCAGTGTTGAAAGTGCCTCTGTCACCCAATCAGGCGATAAAGTAGGAGATTGTGGTGTAAAGATGGAGTCCCGTGGGGTAAAGTACACTGGAGATGAGAAGGTCACATCTCTCTCTTTTGGAGTGCTGAGTGTCAGTAAGGCTGAGAAGCCAGGGAGGGCTTTTCTCTCAGAGTGAGACCTCATTAACATCGTGAATGGTAAATTTCAGAAGCCACTTTTAAAGGGGTTCACCTTTCTCTCTGATTTATGTCTGTGAAAACAAAGAAAGGCAACACGCCATAACAGTATAACATATAAAGTTGTTCCTACTAATAGAAGGAAGTAAAACATAAACTCCTTAAAGTACTGTAGTTTCTATGTCTATTCACACAAATGCCTTTGAAACATAGACTATCTCTATACCATAATGCCTGAGCTACCATGCCTCATTGTATTTGCACTGTTCTATGACTTGAGTTAAATGCTTGGTCATCTTCTGACAAACTGTCTGCGGCCTCCTCTTCAGCACAATTATTTTTTTTTTCCAACAATGGGACTTTGAGGGCTTATTGCCAAAAGCTTGAATTCATATAGGCATCTTCTAATTGTTACAGTACTTATAGGTAACTGTAGATCTGCTTTGATCACCTTGGAGCTCAACATTGGCTGAGTCTTTGTCATTTTAGCTATTCTTTCTGGTTTTGTTGAATTTTAATTATTTTAGGGTAATTTTAGCCAAACTAATGTACCAATAAACCATTAAAATATCTATAACATGGAAAACCTTTATCATTTGTAGCTAACAGGACTGTTTAAGTAACATAACTCCTCACCTACACAGCCACCCTTTGTTGTATTGAACATTACTTTCTCAGTTCTTCAGGAACTCTAACTGACCTACCTGTTGACTGAGGTCTATCACATAAACCCTAAAAGGACGTGTGGCTGTTTTAAAACTGGGACATGGCTGTGCTTTCATTGTAACTCTACCTGGACAAGATTTGGTTTCTCATGGGGACACTAATGTCATCTCAGGTTGCCAATGTTCTGTTTCTGAGAGGTTAATGAGGTATTCAGACCACCTACTGATCACTGCGACATTAAGGGATAGAGGGTCTTCATCAACATTTTGCATGGATAAATCCAATTTTATTTTACGTTTCCCAAAAAAGGAGGTTAGTATTTTAAACTGGCTAACATCCCATCAATCTGACCAGCTTATTTGGTTTCCATATGTTTGAAAACCAAATATCTTTCTTCCAATTCACAGTTATGCTCTATGATCTGTTGGGTTATCACTTAATGTACAAAGAAAATACTTGTACAATGACAAAATGTGAAAAAGTATAAGGGGTATTAATATTTTTGTACATTACTACTCTAGACTTTGGTGCCTTTTAACAGGCTGAAGCAAAACAAAAAGGCTTTTGCTAGACTGAAAGAGGCAGGTGTCAGTTTACCCCCACACAGTTACACAAAGGGACCTTTGGAAACATCCAACCTCCTTCTGTCTATTGATTATTTTGGGCTCCAATTAAAAAAAACATTTTATGAACAATCAAATAAAGTACATTGGTCAAAGTGAGAAAAACTTCAGTTTACCTGTCAACAACAAATCCCTGCCAAACCTCTGGAATGGAAAAGTTATGTTGTCTGAAGTTACCCATTTTTAATTTTGAATGAGAGTTTCTAGTTGCTAAGCTACCAGGTGAATTTAGCCGGGTGTTGAGACTACAGCATCTATGATACCGTTCATAACTGAGGAGATTATTCAGGATGTGCAGGAGAGAAACTCAACAATGAAGCTATTCACTGTGAATAACACAAAGTGAAGCTGAGCTCAGTAAAAAAAAAATTTAATTCTGGAAATGGATATTCAGGTCAACTACAGTTAGATACATAAAAGAAAATATATATTATCACATTTTTACACTATATTTACACACAGCACTGGCAGTAACAACTATGTGTTTGTAAATACTGCAAATATAAGGTATATTTACCTGAGTTTAAGGTATGTGCTTCTTTGTTTCCTCCTGGCTCTGGTCTGAGCTGCAGTCGTCTGTTTTTCTACTCTCCTCTCCTCTCTGCCACACCCCCATCTCACCCTTTTACCCTCCCTCTCTTTGTCATTATATACTGACATGTTGAATTACAGTAGCTTCAAAATGTCAATCCATTTTACCAGACTTTAAAGAAACCTTTGACAATATTCCTGGAACACAAAAATCAATAATTAATCATAGTTTAAGCTTCTCGGTCATAACCAGGTAGAAACAGGAGCAAGTGACACAAACAATAGAGGAAACAGAGTGGTTTATTGAAAGTTGTGCGCAATCTCAAATAGGCTGTTGACTAACTAATTGAAATTTTAAACCATAACCCAAACAAAAAACTCCACAACAAAACTAAACTGGCCACATCATTCTTGTTATCATTTCAGAAATATGATTAAATATGCTTGATACTAAGTAGTCAGAGGTACGTAAAGTAACTAAAACTGTACTGACATACAGCTTACGCATAATTCTACTTAAATAAAAGTACAAAGTACTGGGTGTTATGTCCCAAAGATCATAACACCCAATTTAATATTTTACAATGATGTCCTCTGACAGACAAAAATAAAGTTATCTTTAAATTCTAGTATATAAAAAATATATAAAAGAAAAAGAAACACTTTTCTACAGATATTTTTTAACAACACAACGATGAAACCAATACTTGCAGAACGTAAGATACACAATTTAGTTAGAAATATACTGAGGTGGGCAGTTACATTTACTCACATTTACTTGACTAACGTTTTGAAAACAAAAGTAGTTTTTGGAGTACTTTTACTACGCTATACGTTTTACTTTTACACAAGTCATTTTATTATGATGTATCTCGACTCTTGCTTGAGTAAAATTGAATCTCTCCCCACTGTGAGTAAACTTCACTGAACTAAGAACAAGCTTGTTTTAATCAAAAAAATTCACCACAGAGACATGCCTGCAGTTTTGTCAAAGTTTCATAAACTTTATAGTGAAAGAAATAGACTAGGTTTTTTTTCTTCCTTTTGCCTGCTTTTGTTATTTTGTAATTATGTTATTTCTCTGAATTATTATCTACAATTTACATGCAATTTACATTTTGCTCCATTCAATGATGTAATTTTTAAATATAAAACCATTTATGTTTTGATCAGATATTCAATACGTGAGTCACCTTTTTACCAAATACTTTTTTACTCTTACTAGAGTAAAAAAGTACTCTTTTTTACTCTACTCTACTCTACTAAAAGTTTTTAAAAAGCTTTACTTTTTTTTTTTAACTAAAACGTAAAGCTTTTTAGTAAAGCTTACTTTTTAGCTTTACTAAAAAGTAAAGCTACTTTTTACTTCTACTTGAGTAAAATTTACCAACCGCCGGGGGGCGGTAATGCGCCATGTTGCCAACCTCCATTAAAATGTAGAAGAAGACGTGCTCCGTGCTGCGCATGCGCTGCATATTATCCAGGAAATTTGAGATGGATGGAGGAAAACGGGCTTGACAGCACCCGTTTCCTTTCCAGTAGAGTGTGAATTGACAGTGTGAATCCTGAAAAGTCTCCAAAAGCCTCATTTTGTTACACAACCTGCCAAAACCAACACAGCCGTTAAAGAAATGCGTTGGCTAATAGTATTGCGACATGAGTCCTCAGGCGGCTAACCGCTAGCTTACAGTTTCGGTCGCTAATTAGGTTACACAATAAGCTGTTCAGGTTAAACAATTACGTTGTTTTTGGCAGAAATTCAATCGCAAAAATTAAAAAGTGAACCACCGACCCTGCGGCCGACTACAAATGTATGTGGAGTCTTAAATACAAACTTCATATCTGTTGATTTTTCCTCGTTCAAAACACCAGTATGATTCAGGTGAGCTGATATTCTCTGCTTACAACAGACTCTGATTCTTTCTCTCTATCTTTTTTAATTTATAGATGAGCCATAAAATCCTGAAGTTTGGTGCTCGCACACAGCCTACAGTGATGTTTGGGAGATAACTTCATCCACTTAACAGACTACATCTCTACTTTGACAGGACATAGAAGTGGTGAGTTTAACTTGTTTATAATCTATCTTCTTAATAATGTTAATTATATATGATGCGTAAAATCACATTAGTGTGGCCTGATGGTGTATTAAAGTCCTTCAAAACACGATCTAAATTGAAATACAGCTAAGGATATAATTAAAACTGGTGTCATATTTACCCAATTATTACTTTTGGAAGAAGATTAGCTCCACTGCACAGAAAGAATTGAAAGTAAAAAAAATCAGAATTCAGAGATACAATCAGAATTTTGCCTTTTTACGCTGAATTTTGATTTTTCTTTCTTTGAGTTATAAGTAAAAAGGCAGAATTTGTTGGTTTCTTAGAAGTTTCTTAGAAGACCGGTGTTGTGAACTGTGCTGTTATACTGTTAAAATACACCTGCTGCAATGTCTCAACAAGCTCCGTGACATTTAAAACTGGTAAAATCCACAAAACAATACATTAATATTAATCCTATCAACTGTATCTGTCTATTTTACCTTTCCAATAAAAATGCAAACAGTTTCTTCTTTTGTAGATCGATACATAATATACATAAAATGTTAAATTACTAATTTAAATTCATATGAACACACTCGTCTCACCAAAAGTGCATACCAGAATTTTCCACTAGATGTCAGCAAATACAAAGACCTCACCTCCGACTGCCTGATTTGTTTTATTTAAAATAAGACAATTCTGGCTGATATAGTTTAATATACAGATGCAGAGCAAAAACTATCAGCAAAATTGCCTCTGATTGATCAGAACAAAAAAAATTATTTTGTTTTCTTGTTCTTATGGAAACATGTTCATCTTTTTATTGGGTTTCCAAAACAAGATCTTAATTTTTTTGCATTTTGCTTGAGTGAATTTGTGTCTTTATGCATGAGAAACTTCACCTGCTTTGGTGTCAATCAAAAGTACAATTAGTTTTACAACTTAAAATTGATCAGCACTGAATTTTAAATTGACATGTTTACTTTGTCTCATCTAAACATTTAGTGAAAAGAAATTTCAGCAATATTTTGGATATTTGTTTCCCTTCTTCAGGAGTTTAACTTTTGTTTCTTCAGTATAAACAAGGAAGAAATGCCTCAGAAAACATATAATATTGTACAAAAAATAACATGTTTTGACCGTCTCAGATAGCACCACCATGCAGCACTGCTTTATCCTGCATGGTGGTGGCTGCATCATGCTGTGGTTTACTTCAACAAGGACAAGAAAAGTAATCAAAGTTGAGGAGTTTGTGGAAGAAAACCTGTCAGAGGCTGGAACAGAGAAAAATAAGAAAATCCTGCAGTGAAGCAATTACATTTTGTGTGTTGGAATGGCCTAGTCAAAGTCCAGACTCACATACAGTGGGGAATGACTGTTTTCTAGACGTGAAAAGACACTTAAAGCTTTATTTGCATTGAATCTGTTTATATAACATTTTTATTAATGATCATCCTCATAATTAAGCACTTCAGTGTTGCTCTATCACATAAAATCCCAGTAAAATACACTGAAGAGCTTCCTTGTCTTTGTTCATGAAAACCATCCCCACATCATAATACTGCCACCATCATGTTTTGTAGTTTTTCTTTTGTATTTCCACAGGAAAGATTTAAGGATAGTTGAACTACAGGTTCATCGATTGCCATTTTTCGGCCGATTCCAATCGTTAAAAAAGCTTGACATTTCAATTTTGGTCAATACTGATTTTTTTTTTTGTCTGAAAAGTTGCTAAATGTAGCAACTTGTTAATTGAAAACATGCAGACATGAGCTGGTTGGTGGGGCTAACAGTCAAACCTCAAGGCAAAGCAAAAGAGGACAGTGGTTGATTTTTAGACCTTTGCTGAGGTAGATAAGATCCCAAAAGGAACAAAAATTGGGGCAGACCTTCTTCAGATTTTCCTTAAAAGAGAACTATACACAGTCTTGCTGACTAGCGGTACTCCGATTTATTAGCGCCAATTTCCTTAATGTTGGGAAATTGGTGATACTTACACATGAAACCGATCTGATCTATCTTAATATAGATCTAAAAATCAACCAATAACCTCTTCTGCTTTGCCTTGAGAGAGGTTCGACTGGCCCACCAGTTCATATCTGCATGTTTGTAGTTGACAGTATTTACCTCAAGACTTTCTTGCTATATTTAGCAACATTTCAGACAGAATCAGCAGGTCAGGCTTTTTATATATCGGTAATCGACAATCGGTGCACCCCTGCTGCCCAGTCTTACAACGTTGTGGATGTGGTGTTGAATTTTGTCTTTGTATCTAATAAGATGACCTGTGAGCAGCAAGAGTTCCACCCAACACCTTCTCACCAATTATCTCCACCCGCACTCCCAAACACACACACACACAAAGGGAGTGCTGCCCCCTGGACACAGTTGGGTCCAGAGCCGTCACTGTTGCTGGATGTCACACGGGGTCCTACAGGCTGTCTCGCTGGGTGCCATGACTGATTATTTCCATCTTTCGCTCTGTCAGGAGAGATGGGAAATCATACGGGCCTGAGGTGGCGCTCCGTTATTGATATCACTGTTAAAAGTCTCCGATCCAGCTGCTCGCCTCGCCTGCGACATCACTGCAATTAAATCTACATGCTGCTCCCAGCCTGTCTGTGTGGCAGAGAGTAATGGCCCCAATAGTTACTGTAACAAAACAATAATGGGATTCATCATGGCAGCAGAACAACCACATACATACATGTATACATATATTTTTCTGGGCCTAATATGACAGCGGGGGACAATGGGTTTTTATTATCACCTCAAAATAAATGCGAACAACACAATAAATTAGCTACTAAGTGGACTTGTTGTGAACAAACAATTAAGAATAAGTTTGTAAGCTTCTTTCATACATGGAATTAGGAAGACAGTACAGAAATTCATATTGCGCTCTTCTCTTCCACTTTGCATACAAAAGGCAATATTAGGTGATGAATATGGTAATGGTCCTCATTCTAGTGGGACTATCTCCTTTCAGAGTGGAAGATCTGGTTCGGCTGTTAGATTCGATTAATTCCTCCTCATGCCACTCCTCATTTCTGTCCCCCCTCCACCGCCACGTCCTCTCTAACACTTTCAGGCCTATGATATTAGACGAACAATCGCAGAAACAAAACGAGCTGGAACAACCAGGATGGGAACAGATGGCACATAATTGCCTCATGGAGGAAGCCAGGGAGTCAATTTTTACCCATCCTGGGGGAGTTGGAGTTGCAAGGAGGAAAAAAAAAAAAAAAGTGCAGGTGCATTTGTTTTGATCAGCTCTGGCCCGGAGGAGGCTTCTAAAAAATATTCATCACACGCACATTAAGGAGAGGGAATTTAACAAAAGCTTTGAGGGATGCGACGGCGAGCTTTGGTTGGGATAAGATGGAGATGAGTGGCTGAGCTAAGAGCAACAGATGCACCGTGAATGAATATCGCAGCAAAGTGTTGCAAAAACTGTCAACGTCTCAGAGGGTAGCAGTCTGTCCACAGATTCACTAAGCAAAATTTAAGATAATAATCAAAATAATATGAATCAAACATTTAAAAAAATACTTATATTTGTAGAAAATATAATCATTTTTCTACGTTTTTATTTATATTTCACAAATTATTTGACTTATTTATATGAAAACATTTTTACGCACATGTTGCTTGTTAATTAACAATCAACAACACTGAATATAAGAAGATAATAATCCCTAAAGGAGACACAGAAAAGAAACCTTTTTGTTTAAGGTCCTGATTGTTTTATTTTGCAGTAATCAGCCGATACTTAAACCGATTTTATCTACCTCAGCAAGTGTCTGAAAATCAGCCACTGTTACATTTTTCTCCGCTTGCTTCTGCACACACAATAGTCACCAACTTAGCGTCCTTTTCTAAATAAAATCTGTACCAATCAAAATCGGCTTTTTAAAAATTTTGTAGAAAAATGCACTACAATGTCACAATAACAAATTTTTCTGGACGATAAATTGTCCCAGAAGTTATTGCAATAAATCTGAATATTGTTGGTTTTGAAACCATTGTCTGGTAATACAAAGATATTGGCATAATAGTGCAAAAACACATTCTCAAAGATCAATATGCTTTGAATTCTAACAAAGGGCTAACACTGGAACTGGAAGATATTTTAAATTTCCAAAATAAATGAACATAACAACAAATAAAATGAATTATGAAGTCTCTGTAAACAAAATTGTCCTTCAATAAAGGGGTTAGTTGAGACTGAGGACTTTTGTCATCCAGTTTTTGGGAGAAACAGAGAGAAAAGAGAAAAATGATAAATTATGCAGGTGAAAATGATTGAGTTTGTTGTAAATGATCATGCGATTAATAAATTAATTTTTTATTGTGACAGGCCTATGCACCACTGCTTTTTGTTTCTCTGAAGCACCGTGAATGAGTTGTAATTTTTCAGAAATATATTCCATCTTTCAAGGTTCAGGGTTTTTACTTGTACTGAGCCTCATCAAGAGCAACAAGTCAAATTCACATTTGAATGGCCATTAAAATTTCTTATAAATGACCCATCTGATAAAAAGCTTCTGGAGACTTAAAACCAAAACACTCGTTCATCCAACTCTTCTGATTTTTCTAATAAAGCTCATGAAACTTGCGTGATTCTTTTTGTTAGAATGATAAAAGTTGAGTTGTATGTTCACAGTGGCGGGGTTCAGTCTTGCCTACAAAGCTGGATAACACTATTTGTCTGTAGCTACTCCATCCTTGGACATGAATCAGTCACATATTGCACTGAGATGAGTTCTTGTTCTGCTGTCCTCTGAGCGCTGACCACATCTGTTCAATTACCAGCATGGAAAGTGCATTACCATTGGCTTTGTTGTTGGAGATGCTTGATTTTCTTAGTAAAAAGCGGATGAATTTATAATGCTGTGATCTCCTCTGTTGTGAATCTCTTGAGCGGGCCGAGGCCCCCGGATCGGAATAAGCATTTTGATGAGCTGTAGACGTCTCTTCTTTTTACAATCCCAAACTTGCGCTGGCTGCCCAATACCAAACTAATAAATTACAGCCCCCGTCTCCCACATAACTCACTGATAAATAAAAAAAGGTCTGCCATGGTGTGCAGCTGTGACCCAGGGTTACCTAGCAACAGGTCATGCCCAGACGTGATGCACAAGGTGGAGATACACCTCTAAGGAGCAGGAGAGGAGGGAGGGATGGAGGTGGAGGAGGGATGGGTCTCATCCTCACTTTCTATGACCCTTGACAGATAGAAAACGCACTCAGAGGAAACGGTGTTTGATTGACAGGGATATTTGAAGAACCAGAGAGTCCTCAGTTCCTGTTTTATCGCTTTCCACCTGGACTCTACCTGTCTTACAATTCTATAAAAAGGCTAAAATGCTTAATATTACCTTTAAGTAATCACTAAAAGCAGTTTGTATTTATTAGAGGGAACAAATCTATCAATCCAACCTATAAATGTTTCAAAATATCTCCTTGTTAAATAAAGAATTGACTTTAATTTATCACAATTTTTGGAGTTCAATTTTGTAACCGCTCAAGAAGTCACTTAAATAGAGGCTGTCTGACGACATCAATACGCTAAAAGAGCTTAAAAAGCCACCCGAACTAAAAAAAAGCATTCAAGAACACTGTGACATCTTTCAGTGTGGAAAGGATTACTAATCCAGTGAGAACCATTATCAATTACAAATAGAGTAAACATCAGATAGTGGGGAACCTTCTCAAGAGAGGCAGACCTACCAAAATGGCTCCATTAACCACACATGTAGGAGGTCCCAAAAATGCAGAACTGCTTCTAAATGCCAGGATACTAAAAAAAGCACAAAGATTCATCTCACATTTGTCAAAAATGGGGGGGACAAACCCATAACGGTGACAAATTTTAATAAAACAGGAAAGGGTTACAACTTATTTCATTTACCATAAACTAACAAAACTACAGGAGAAAAAAAGTTAATGACAGTCGAACATGCATAACTAGAACTATGAACCGTCAAATCCTCAAGGAGAAAGTCAACCTTCAGATTGTGAGCTGAAGCCCAAAAGTGCTTGGATTATGCAGCAGGACCATGATCTGAAGCATACCACCGACTCAAAAACAAGAACAAAATGAAGGTTTTGGATTGACCTAGTGAAAATGTAGAAGCTAAAATGGGGATTCTACACTTGAGATGCTGTTTATGCTTGGAAACCTTCAACTTGGTTGAATTAAAACAATTCTGCAAACAAAAATGGGCCAAAGTGTCGGGGAAAAAGTCATGTATTAGGTGTGTGAGCAAATGTTATTATTTTTTTGCATATAGCCTGGGTTTTTTTGTTGGTTTCCTTTAAAAAAATTATTTTTGCTCAGGTTACCTTTGTCTGAAATTAACATTTTGATCATCTGAAAAGGAAAACCAGTAAAAATTTGCACCACACAGCTGAGATGAACAAAAAATAAGGGAAAATCTAACAGCAAGTTACCCAGCTGAAGCACTGGACCCCAAAACAAATGGATATATATTGTATTTTACATGTGCCGTAAAGAAAGCAATCACATCTCTTGATGGTAATTCCTCCTGAGGAGCCAACTTGTGTTGTCCTCGGCGTCCTGCGTGCATACATTACCGCGCAGAGGAAACGCATTTCCCTCAGTGAAGCACACAATCAGCCTTCCAACCTCGCTGTCTGGAGAATACCCTGATGAAAACCCTAACTGACAGGCCTAAAAAGATTGAGCAATAGCACAAGAGACACCCAACTGCAGAGGTGTGCGATGTCTTTGCCAGAGTACTGCGGGATGGAAATAAGTGTTCAGTGCCCAACACACACACACACACACACACCGCCATCCCCAACCGCTCGTTTCTGCTTTTCTTCTGTTGCCCGCGCGACAAACCCTCAAGGGGGCTCTGCAGCTGTGTAGGGTTAGCACATGGTCGACTTAGGGGCCACACACACAAACACACACACACACACACAACACACACACACACGGGCAGGCAAATACAGACTTTGGTCTTTGCAAATATGGACTATTCATGCTATGTAAACTGTAATAAATGTCCTTTTAATTAGAAGTAATCATGTGGAATGTTTTCAAAAGGACTCAGAATGCAGCTGCCAGGATTATTCTTTCCATATGAACGCGCTTTCATCCATATTATAATCTATGTAGCATCAGTTACACAACTGAAGAACTTAGTGTATTTTAACAGGCTTTTATCTAATAGACCAACATAAAGTGGTGCATAGAGTTGAAATTGTAAATAAAAACCAGCAAAGTGCATTGTGTATTTGTATTCAACTCCCTTTTACTTGCATTTTCCAAAATAAAAATAAAACCAATGCAACCAACTGGGCATAATTAGTAGGCCTGTGACAGTAACAAATTTTACTGGACGATAAATTGTGATTAAACGATAATATTGTTCTTTTGAGACCTTTATCAAGTAATATAATGACATAATAACACAATAACACATTCTCACAGATCAATAAACTTTCAGTTCTAATGAACATTTAACCCTGGAACTGGAAGACGTTTTAAATATCCAAAATAAATAAACAAAACAACCGAAACAACAAATAAAATTAATTATGAAGTCTCTTTAAAAGAATGGCTAGTTGAGATCAAAACACCAAACTGAAGACTTTTTTCATCCAGTTTAACGCTGGTCAAAACTGATCTAAAGTTGGTAAATCTAGAACAATACTAGAAGAAAGTTTAAATCCAGACATAAATCCAGCTCAAGACTCTAACAGTGTTTCCTTCAATGTTTTTTATGCTCATTTTGAAGTATTGCACTAGAAATGGTTGATGGAAATGGCAAAATTTGTTCCTCAATTTCACAAAAACGTTTTTACGCTTGCTTGAGGTTTATGGCTCTTTAAAAAGTTAATGCGCTGATGTGGAGATGGAAATACATTTACCAAATAAGTTCGGACTTGGCGAACATTTACCTGAGTATGTATTACGCTTTGGATAGCCTGGTTGATTTCCTTTCCAATTCAAAATTTCTTTGTATTTCTTTTGCAATATTTTTTTAAAAATTTGCTCAAAATTCATGTGACAATTGGATGGAAACAGCTTGTGGCAATTTTTAGAATCAGTATCTACTATAGAGATAAGTAGTTGACAAAGTTGGGGAATGCACAACCGAGTTATATCCTGTTATTTTTTCACTATATTAGACATTTAGAAAAATGCATTTGTCTTGGTTGTGCGTGAATTGACCATTGTGCCACAAAAACTAGGATCATAAGAGAATTTTATTTGCCATCGGTAAAAGAATCGGTACAAAAGAATCTAATAATGGAACTTAGTAAGGAAACCCTCAGTAAAAAAAATCCTGCACTTTAGAAACATCTTCCTATACACCAGGTGAGTGAAGCAAGGTGTTACACAAGCACCAGGGGGGTTGTATACCTCTTCATGCAGTTAATGGACAGCTCACACATGGTGATAATTCACCGCTAGCAAACGTGACATACACCATCAGATGCTCGTATGAGTAAAACGGGCATCCATCACAGCTGCTAACAACTCTGATTAAAAATACATAATCTGCAAACGGCCCCCTGGTACCGCCGTCAAGCCATTTTGGGGATAATTGCAATTGGTCTCCGTTATGATCAAAGGCAAGTCACACCTGCTCGCCCAGCGCTTTCGTTTCGCTGATTACACTTTCAAATTTCATCAACGTCAAGTGGAAAGATATGAAATTATGGCATAAACCTGTTTACTCCTGGTCAGCACAGTCACACTCCCCGTCTTTTGTCTGGTCATTCAATCCATCCTCCTGATTCTCACCTTGTTTTAAATCTAATAAAGTATCATAGTGTGTTGGACAATGGAGAAAATAAGCAAGAGGGTCAAAGAGCAGCTGTGAAAGACAAAGTATAAAAAAAATACATCACTCTATTTCTTTTTACCTTCCCCTCCACCTGTATCTCGATGTGATGGAGGTGGGAGGGGGCAAAGCATCAAGAGACGGAGCACCAAGCCTCCACCAAGAAGGCTTTGCACCCAACACTCACCCAATTTACACCTCTAGCTTTCCTGCAAACCGCACCCTGCATCCCCTGGTGACAGCACCATGCTAACCATCACCTCCCTGCTGGCATGACGGCGTGCATGGGCGTGTGTGTGTGTGTGCGAGAGGAAAATGCGTGTGTTTGGATGTGTGTGTTGAAAACGGGAATGGAGGAAAGAACATGTGTGATATCCTTGGAGAATAGAGTATTGGACCTTCAGAGAGGATTCGCTTTAGAAATATTTAAGGAGGCTTTCATTTTGCTTTATTTGAGAAGTGTGACCATTGAAGCTGATTTTCAGATTAAATATTCGACTAGCCTTTTCATGCACAATTATTACCTCACTCAGGGGTTTTCAATAATCTTCAAACATAAAAATTAAGATACATTTTTATAAAACATGTAACACACTTCCACCTTATAAAATAAAAACTAACTGCATCACAAAGCAATAAAAACTGTAAGTTACAGAGTGATAACAGAAATGTATTTTCTGCTGTTGGCGTTAATGTTAATGCTATTAATCCTAGATAAAAATATACCCAGTGATGCATGATTTCCTCTTGAATGGACAGATGATTATTTGTAGCGTTCTCTCAACATAAAGTCTGTTCTTAAGAATCATTTTAGTCCTTAGTTGTTAGTCAATCATAGTGTAAAATGAAAAAGCAAGACATTTCCAAGGTGTACACAGTGAGTCAGTTGAAGTGACCTATATGCAATCGTCAACTCTCAAGCCATTTTCCAAATTCTTTTCACAGTAACAACTGCTAAGCATGGGATTTGTGCTTCAGCTTAGCTGTTTTTTTTAGCTCCTACAGTCTTTTATTTTTTGTCTTGGTGTTCTGTCATAAAATTTCACAACACTGCTTCATCTTTCACTTTCCAACACATCTTGCTTCAAAACTCCTTAGTAATGGCAAACTCCAGAATGAGCCATTTAAATCTGTAAACAGTGCAGCTAAATTTTTTGTTGCTAAACTAAACTTGGAATGTCAACTTTTTCAAGAAATCAATCTTTTTCTTATACAATCTTAGAGTTGTACTTAGTTTGATAGGAAACTGTCACCACTGAATATCACTACATCCCCCCAGCCAGCTAGCATCATATGGCCACCTAACCCTTATTCTTAAAAAATAAGTGATGAACACAGAAGCCTGGAATATTCTTGTTTGAATGAATGACCAAGATGCTGAGTCTAATAGAGGTGACTTCTATTTGGAGTCACCTCTATGATGTCTGTGTTTCAACCTAGACATCATTAAAAAATTTGAAATTGAGGACATTTTTGGCAAGGTTAAGCTTCCCTTGATATAATATTTCCTTTTAGTATTCTTGGTCACTTTTCCCCTAAAGCAAAGTATCAGGGCAAAGCCATTATGTAATATAATTTACATTTGGTCTGCAGCAATAGCATGTTTCGGATCACGTTGTAAGACAGTGTGAGAACCTCAATCATCTGGTTCAGTTGGAGAAAGAAAAGGACTCGTCTGAGGTGGTTCAGGTATCTAAGGATGTCTCTTGGATGCCTTGTTGTGAAAGTTTTCAAGCATTTTCATTGGGAGAAGATCTCAGGGAGAACCAGAACTCATGGGAGGGACTATCACAATTTCATCCTTGTCAAACTCTCTCAAATCCTTCACCTTGTTCATGTTTTACTGCTTCTAATACATCAAATTAAAGGAAAAAATTTTGACGTATTGCCTAATATTGTTCACCACAAACAGATGCTCAGGTAGAGCTAATCGATAGGTGGTACGGTGCGTCCAGCATAAAGATTCTAGTGGACTATTTATTCTTGTACTATAGGAATTTAACAGAAATGACAATGCAACTGAATAACGGGTTTTCTGTTTAGTGATATAGCAAGACATCACATCTAAACTTCAGAAAGTTTGAATAGCAGTTCCGTTTTTCTATGTTTTTGGTCTGTGCCTCGCCTTCTGTCAGCTGAAATCCAGTTAACCAAAGAGACAAACTGCAAGGGGACACAGCTGGTGCTTATTGCACAAAAATTAACGTTGAATTTTACAGTTGCAAGCCATTAAATTTTGCAATTACGGTCAAGAAATAGATTTAAGATTGGCACACAAGTTGAGACTAAATGCACCAAAAGGAATGCGATTACCACAAAGGATGGAGGTATCGGCACTAAGGGAATGTTCATCTCGTCTTGCTCCTGCCTGAACTTAAACCTCAAGTTACAATGATGAATAAAGGGTCATGGAAAACTCACTGGCAGGTTTTGAAATGATGTACTTACTGTACGTAAGGCCTGTTTAAACATCTTGACAGGATTAGAGTGGAGTTAAACTGCTTTGCGGGTGCAGTTAATTGAAGCGGATGAGGTTTTTAATAAAGCGTGCAGTGTTAGCAGCTGACAAATGGCTTCGCTGACACACATGGGAAATTGCATTTAATAGCATCAGGTATGTGCTTTGCTGGAGTTTATCACATTACACTGATGGGTGCACGCATATATGCACACTTGTACTCACACAAACCTGCGTAGACGTCCCCATACATGCTTTTATCTTCATTTTGCGTGTGTGAGTGTGTGTACAGTGGCCCACATAAACCCTAAAACATTACTTCACGCTTACCTGACCACTCAAGGTGTTTTCCCTTGAGGATGATGAGTCGCTGGGATGCCCTAATCAGATGCAAAATGCTAGAATGGGTCAGTTATATGGCATTAGACAGATGGACCTTCTTTGAACTGCTGTTGGAAGTTATTAAGAAGTTTAAACAACTATATTTTGAAGAGAATTGAGCAATACGGAGGTAATTAAACAGATGGATCCTTTTTATTGCACTTTGTAGGAGCAGTGTCAAATCATAGTAACGGTGTACACTTAATGTTTCTGTGGTTTTAGTGAGTTGAAGTAGCCGTATAGTTGTACAACGATGAAGGAATCTGTCTGATTTGATCCTTTCGGACTTCATTTTGGAAGGATTCCACCCACTTTTCTTGAAAGAATCAAAGTTGATTCAATTCAGTGGGAGTTCCTTGCTGATTACACATTCAAACTTTCAAATATTTAATCACTTCATTGATCAAAAGATTCATCCAAGGTTTGACACCATCAGCAATTACCTTTAATGTTAAAACTCAACAAGAATTCAAACTTTCTAATCTGTAGAGGACTCTCTGGTCGTATGACAATTTTTGGGTTACTTGGAGAAAAGCACTCCTTGTAGGTGGAAAGTCAATTCTGAGAAAGGAACATCTTGCTTTAGCTTTCATAAAAATGACCAAAGCCCTAAAAAAAACCACCTAAAATGATTGGAATGTCTTCTTGTTTCTGGTGTTTTGGAAATAACCGGATCCCATGTATGCTAAGAACTGTCAGAAAGGACAACAAAGCCACATGAATTATTTCAAGTGATATGTTGGGAGACGACTGTGTAGATGCCCTTCAGGAGTTGTCAGTTTGATATCTCACCCAGCAGTGCACACACTCACACTCATGCCCACACACACATCGATATATATCCAGAGTGTGAGCCTGTAAGAAATTCCTCATATGAGAACAATTAGGGAGTCTCATTTTTTCCTAATATCAATCATGCAGCTCATGAATAAAGACAATTAGGTCCTGACGAATCCATACAATTGCATCTGCCCTTTGAGCCTCCCCCCTCGTTCCTTCGATGTGGGACTGATGCCTCTCGGGTATACAGCACTCTCATCACCACAAACTCAGTGTGAGCCACCGCAGTCAATAATAGGAGACAAAACAGAGGAGGCAAGGGCCCAGTTGCGGACTAGATCAGATCCTCCGGACGCGTGTCACTCTTCATTAGGGAGGCGGAGTAGCAGGGGACGCCCTTAAGGTGAGGACGGTCGCAGACTGGAGCTGGGGACGGGAGGGGCCGAGTGGCAGCTGTGGAACAATGACAGAATCTGTGTCCAAGGGCCCCTCAGGCCAAACACCAGCTCTCCTCCACTCTGAACTGATCTCTCGCCTCTGGACCCAACAGAGGAAGAGAGGGAGGGAGGCAGAGACAGAAATAGACCAGTCACACTCTGCAGACTTTCTATCCAGACTTGCTGTGTTGAAGACCGGCAGACATTGATGGAAGACATTGCATCAATGTGTCTAATGTCATATTCATAGAGGTGTGATTGGTTTACCTCAGGCATGGATGGTTCTCCCCAACAGCACAGCAGCTCGGATAATGTCAGGTATTAATCTTTTATAGCTGCCATTAAATTAAGCACTTTGATCACCTATTATTAATTTATACTGATTACTGCAGTGTTGGTGAACATGCAGGCGAAGCCAGTTATTAAAGGATACCCCTCCCTGAGACTGCCATTTCGGGAAACTGTGATATTTGCACAAGCAGGAATAAACATTTCTCAGCGCAATTATGTTTGAGTAGAACATATAACCTCGTATTGGATGCTGTTTTATTCTAAATGACCCATTTAAAAATGACCAGATTACGTTCTATTAATCTTTAAAAACACGTTCATTGCATCAGAAAGAACAAGTTGGTGAAACTTAAATCTAACTTTTAGACATACATGCAGAACATTTCAGGTGGAAAGAAATTACATGCCATACCCACAGAAAAACATGGTGTTAGCTGCATCATGCTGTGGCGACACTTTCCTTAACAGAAATTAGAATATGGATGGAGCTAAACAAAAGATAATTTGGGGAACAAAAAAGCAGAATAAGGACCGTAAAGAGAGGAAAAATTAAGCTTAAGGTTTGAGCATGTTGAGCTGTGATTGATGGAACTGTGTTTCTGTTCTCAACCAGAAAACACTGAAAGAGAATGACTGATGTTGTGACCTTAAGTTCAAGCGCAGGACAATGGTCTGAGGACAGCTGCAAGTCCACCTGTGAACGTCCAAAAACAGCATGTAGTGGTCATGCTCAAAAACCTCCTCATGTGGCTTCGTTAAACAGTGTGTAAAAATACAAACTTAAAAACTTATTAGTTCTCAGATTGGGGGTTGGAATCCTGCAGATTCTAGCAAAAAATATAAAATAAAATCACCAGCTGACCTGGGATTGATTGAGAACAGGCTGCTGGCAAACACCTAATGTGGTGCAGCAATATAAACAACTTGCAAAAAATATGGCAGGTTAATGAGAAAAAACGTACAAAAAAATTCCTCCGTTGTTTTGTAGTTTAGTCAAATGGGACAATGGATGACTTTCCTTTCCAAGAGAAATTTTTATTTTGTCATTGTAGTTGTTGATACTGTAAAATCTTTGCACAATTTTTATTATTGTGAATAGAAAATTAAACACTTACATGAAGGAAGAAAATGTTTTAGTGATATAACCTCACCCACTAAGAACAGAAAGCATTACTGACAGATTTTCCTTATGTCCCTGATCCTATGTGATGTCACCAGTAGTGAGCTAATCCGCTAATAGTGGAGAGGAGCTAATTAGTCATTTAGCATTTTTATTAACTTTGAAAATGTTTCAAGTACTAACCATTCCCTACATACATTTTTCAGGATAAATTATAAAATGCTAATTTACTTTAAACTTACTATTGAATAAAGTTCAACATCTGTGTTAAAGTTTTGGTTTTTGACTGTTAAAATTTTTTCAAGTATTTAGAATCTTATATTAATGTTAGTGTTTATGCAGCAGAATGTTCTTGTGAAAATCTTGACTTTAGCTAATGGTGACCAACATTTTCCCCACTTTTTTCTGTCATCTAAAGTTTTCAAGTCGGTAAATTCCAAAAGACGATGAGAAATTTCACCCAACTTCAAAACTGACCTCAGCTTTAACCAAAAATCATTGTCAAAGCTTAAACAAATGTGAAAGTGCCATTCAGTACTGATTGGGCTGGCTTGCCAAAATATTGTTTCCATCCCATACTGACAGCATTGTCAGTATTTGACAGAGGACACACCCACCAATACATGACAACGCACCCTCAGTAGTGATCTTTGCCAATGGCAATCTTCAGGGCTTAACCGCCCACCTGAGAAGTTGACAGTTTTTTGCTCCCAACATCCCATCATACATCACAACAAGAAATATATCATCAAAGCATCCAATGTTTGTGCAACACATCCATTTCTGGCATCAGCAATACATCACACTAATAACCTCATCTAGAAAAGGACAATGGGCGCTGTGACGCAGGCCAGCGCTCTCCTGCCACACGTAGGTGGCACACGTTCGCCTTATTAGCCGGGTCAAACATAATCAGTGATAGACACTGCGCGGCTGCTTAATTATGGCTGGCAGCTGGCAGCGGGGGCCTTCCTTTAGGGGCCGGGTTATGCCCATGCATAAACCTCTCCCCTCCCTCCACAGCCGCCCACACTGCCCCAAATGAAGAATAAATCTAACCTCCCTTTTGTTTGCAGTGAAGCATGTGGCAGCCCCTTCATTTAAGGCACAAACAGAAATGTGGACAGAAGTTGGGATTAATAGAGGGGATGGAGCATTAAATTAGTGTAATTTTGCTCCAACATTGTGTGTTTTTATTTATATATTTTCAAAGGTATTAAACCTAGATTTTCAATATGTGAGGTTTTTACAGAAATGTTATTCAAGGTGGCATCAAAATAGTCTTAAATTTGACTTCCTGAAAACTGCAGATACCCTGTCTTGCCAACTAACAACTTCTCCTGTAAGCAAGAACATTTGATCAGTAGCAACAGTTAAGTGGGCTAGCACTCATGCACACCCCTCGATGTACCTCGATACCTGTAACCAGCTCACGCTATTCTGTCAAATAGTATATTTTCTCTGAACAAGCCAACAAAGCCCCTGAGCTATTAGTGAGCTCCGATTTTTCAAATTCATAACACAGACTGCCTGACAGCTTGTTTGCTGCACTCTGGATGACACAACAGATGTATTCACATCCCAACTAGGCAGAACGCATCCTGAAAAGGCACCTCAGCTCCTGTCGCAAACGGCTTGTAAATCTGCTCTTAAATGAGAGCGAGCGAGAGCCCGGCTGCTGGCTGTCTGCCCGACGGCCTGCCCGCTGCGCCGCAGAAGAGATATAGCCTCGTGAAGTTTGTAACAAAGCCGTCTGTAGCCTGACACATTGTGTGATTAGATATTTGGTACACCTAAATGTTACTAAAAAAGCACTCTTCTTACAGGCAGAAGGAGAGATGCTGTTTGAGACCATAAACGGTTGTGCGCTGTGATCTCCCAAGGCCGTTGTGCAGACAAACACACATCTCACACATGCAGAGGCCCCCTGATTCAGTCCCCTCTGGTTTATTGATCCGCTTCATTCTCCTTCAATGAGATGCAAACAGTATCTCGGCACCTAGACTGCTCATAATCATGATATAACTCATGAGCGTATTGAAAGCTGCCATAGGTAGGGAAAAATCGGATAATGCCACAGCCAGGATAATGAACAATATCAGATGACATATCGATGTTGTCATGCACACCGGGTAATGAAACATATATGTGTGGTGTTAGGTTTGAATTGGCACGTTCAGCAGCAGAGACACAGCTGCAGACACATGGTTTATTTGCCTCTAACATGGTTTGCCATTTCCACCTTGTTGGGGGCAAAGCAAAGAAGCGCCTTACTTTACAAACCTTGTTTATTTCTCCCTTCAGATACAAAGGTCAGGCTTGGGCAGAGCGAGTTACAGTTAGGTCTTTATAGACGTTGAAGCAAACTCAAGACCACCAGCCTCTCCTTCACCGCTCCCTTTCAATTCAACCTCTCCCCATCACATCACACTATCACCATGGCAACTCTCCTGATCGATCAAGTGCCTTCTAATGCTGAATGTTTCTCCAAACTTAAACAATCAGACGGTGGTCAGCCACAGTGTGTCAAGGAGGGGGCTCCAGCAGAGGGGGATGATGCATGAGAGGTTCACCTCTGAGTTAGCAGGCCACCACTGTTAACTGCAGCACTACAATGCAACATTTTTGGGGGGGTGGAACCAACACTTATGGAGGATATTGTACAGGGTTCTCCCAGCTTGACTAGCCCTGGATGTCCCCAGAAAAAAAGTCTCTTGTTGCCTTTTACTCCAGTAAGCCATTCGATGTTGACCCTTGTATGGGTGTCTGTGACCAGATTCCAAAGATTTCTGCATCGTTTCAGTCTTCTTCAACTCATGGTTAACAGTTTGAAAAGTTCTCCTTTTAGCCAATGAATTGCACAACCCAAGCATCCACTGGAGTATCTTTACCTTACCTTTTATCTTGAAGTTTTCAGGCATACTTTGGTTACATAATACACTGGTGAGTTGTTTTCTTTTCAACTTTCAACCTTATGTAAGTGTCAGAAAGGGTGTTCCCATCTGACGTGACCAGGAATCCAACATTCTTGAACTTGTCTGTCATCAACTCTTGGTCATTAAAGCAAATCATGTCATACCTTTACAGACTGCATTCAGGTTCAGTTTTTCCAGTGTCATTCGTAAGTTGGAGAGGATTGACAGACAGGTAACATGGCTCCACCTACTGAGCTGTCAGTTCAAAGTGTCTGAAAAGTCTTCTGCAAGGTCATTCAACCTGGAGACCAGCAAAATGTACTGGTTGTTTAAAGTCTGTACAAATCAATACAAATTGAATGTGAAGACTCTAAAAGCATGTAATCTACTGGCTTTACTGGCTTTTCTTAGAACCTTTGTTTGATAAATAGGATCAATTAAAAGGCGGACACATGCATAGACCAAAGTAGATGTCAAAGTATCCGATTCATGTGTAGCTAGAGATACCTGTGTAATTCTGATGTTAGAAATCCTACAACAAACAAGACAAAACCAAAGAGAGTCAATGTCTGGGCTGGTTGAGCAGTTTCCTCACACATTGCCCATGTGGTTGGGATATTGGCATGTCTACCTTTAAGTGTGGAAGCGTAGAAAAAGAAAATCTCAAATCTAGACCCTATTGGCTTTACAGTAGCTTGAGGCAATGGGCATTTGGGTTCATGTGAGGTTCTGATGTGTCACATTTTCTTTATGTCAGCAGCAATGGACTGAGGTTGAGGGTTCAGAGTTCACTGTGTGATATTTCACCATGCCTCTATTCTCTTTAGCTCACCGGTTGAGCTTGTGTCTGTGTCCAGAAGCATTGCGTCCTCTTGTGCCTTTGTGTTCACGCGCGCCTCGAGACATGGAAAACACGGGGAACCTTTCAGAAACTCAAACAAACGTACAGAGGAAGAAGGGAGAATGAGCCGAAGCAGAAGGAAGGGAAAGCTTATTACCACAAAACAGATGGCCCCCCAATTCACCGTGGCCCCACAGGGACCTGGAGGGACAACTCTTTGCACCTCCAGGTTACCAGCGCTGCCGAGAGGGGCGGGGTGCTTAAACACGACTCTGTGTGTGCACTTTTGTGTGTTAACTTGTAAACAAAAAGCAAATTTGAGGCATCTCTGGCAAGGTGCCACTCTCTGCTCAATTTCCCCAGAGTTCATGCTTTAAAAAATGATTCATTTACAGCTTTTGTTACTTCTGGAAATGGATCACCAAAGACAAACAGGCTGCATGCTTAGCAGAGTTTCGTTCCCTCTGCGGAGACTGAAAACTACCAGACTGGCATGTCCAAAACAGGGAAGTAATTCTTTTACCACAAAACCACACACACGTTTGGCATCAAGTTTTTACAGCTTCAACGCCATCACTCAGCATCGTCTCTGGATGAGCTGATGTCACAGCATCCGTAAAATGAGATCTCACACAAGTCCAAGCATTCGCACCCTTTTCTAGTTGACGCATGCGGCCGAGTGGAGTGGGCGCGCACGCCCAGGATGACAGGCAGCGAGTGGAAATGAAGGATTTGGAGTTCCATCCCGGTACATTATGCAGCAGATGGCGTTCAGGCCGAGCACGGCCAGGCCGCTCCCAGGAGAACAGGAGCGAGAGAGGCGGCAGAGGGGAGGAGAAAACACGAGGGGGGGAGGTGTTGAAAACAGGGGTGAGAGACAAAGCTGATTTTTTTTGTTTATTTCCCTTTCTCTTTTTTTATTTATTTGCGTGAACACATGTTTGTTTCCCCGTTTCCTGACGGACTCCCTCATGGTTCACCTAAGCTGCCTCCACTTTCTCCACCTCACCTCCCTCTTCCTCGCTTCTCGCCATCCTCCTCCCCCCCACTCCTGCCCAGCTGAGGCTACACCTGAGCCCAGCCACGGAGGCCCTGACCCCAGATGACCCGCTGCTGAGAGAGGAAGAGGAGGAAGGAAAAGGTAGAAGTGGAGTAAATGTAACAGATTAAGCTTTTTGTTTTTACCCAAGAATCTCCACGTACAGAAGTAGCTGTATACCCCAATAAATTTGAGCTGGATTCACACACCACAGCTGAGTTGATTTAATGCCATAATCAATACACACACACTGATACACACAAACACAAAGCGTTCTGCTAAGTCCCCCAGATCTTTGCCCCTGGCGCTTTTTGTTTTGTGTTTTCCGAATTAATTGAGCCAACGCTCAAGTGTGGGGCCAGATGTCACTGCAACCTGTGGGGATTATTAGAAATCTGTTTCCACCCATTGTTTGCGTGGAACCACAATGCCTTGTGCTCTCACCGCTGAAGTTTCAGAGCGAATCGAGTCCCAAACCAGATTGGTAATGTACGAAATAATAGTCTACGAGTTCCAAGAATAAACAGAGCCCACATATTGACATGTGGGACATTTGGGGGACTTTTCTGACTCCACTCCAATGACCGTGGCCTGTGCCCATTGGCCACCAGGGGCCCCCCGTTGGCCTCCCAGTTTGGCCCAAACACTGCCATGCTCCTTGGCTGAGCTGTGGGACTAATGAACTCATCAGCCAGCTGGAGGCCCTAGATGGAGGGGCAGAGGGATGAAGAGAAAGAAAGGAAGATGGAGTTAGTAGGTTGCTTGAAGGATAGAGGTGGGTGAAAGAGGAAAGCTCACCAACACCTTGAAGGAGGCAGGTGCATCTTCAGAGGGGGGCCTCAGGCCAAAGCAGGAGGGTCAGCCGGTTGGAGGAAGAGCTGTAGGAAGCTGAGCAGAACAGGGTGTAATGGAGACTATGAAAGATGGAGGCAAGAACTGGATTGATGATCCTTTGGTTCGTGCAAAGAGCCCAGACAAGCAGGTGAAGGCATTATCCCATAGAACCAAAGTCAATGGTTGAGCTAGCAAGCAGTGTCACATTCTGCTGAACTGAACTGAAAACTTCACAGCCAGAAAGCATTCATGCTCCATAAACCTTTTCACATTTTGTTATATTAAAACCAAAATGTTAGTGTGTTTAGTTAGAGTTTAATGTGGCGGACCAACACATTCAGTCTTGCCACAGATTCTCATTTGGGTGTAGATCTGATTTAAACCATTTCATCGTAACTCTGACTCTGTTTTGGGTCATTGTCCTGCTGAAAGATGAAACTACACTTCATTCTTCAGACTTTCACCTGTGTTCCTCAATTAATAACCTTGTATTTTAGTTCCTTGCGTCTTCTTATTAAGTCTAGGGAAGCTGTTGGGATGCTTGAGAAAAGCATCCCAACAGTATGATGTTGACACCACTGTTTCATGGTGAGGATGGTGTGTTCAGGGTAAATCTGTAGGTCAAAGGATCATAGGATCTTGTGCAATCAGAGCACCTTCTTACATATGTTTGCTGCATTTACTATTTGGGTTGTGGCAAACTTTGAATAGGAGTTTAAAGTTTATGGAGACCAAGATGATGATGCCCAGATGAGAAGGTGATAGCATCACCTACTAGTAGAAAAGAAAAGTTGTTTCTTCTGCTCACAACTGAGTAAAACTTGTACAGAGTGTAAGAATTAATTCTGTAGTTGTGATTGATTTGGTCTATCAAGATCTGCATTGATTTAGTTGGACACAATATTTTAGTGCCTTGCTTAGTACAATAATCTATCTTAGTCTGATTGCTGTTCACTCCAGTGCATTTACTCCCATTGTTCTGATGGGTTTCAGCTCCCACTCATGTCATCAGGTGAGACCTGATGACATGACTCAAACAGCTTTGTTCTTTAGGGTCCCTTGAAAGCTGCGATTGTACCTTTACAACCATCTCTGGAGAATTCAGTCATGACCAAGGCTCTCTTGGCTTTTATACCTTCCAGTGAGGGGCAACGTAAGCCATCTAGTTCTCATTTTGAACAGTAGACAGAGCTGAAAATAAAAACATTTTCAAGCATCTTTACAGGAAGTGAATTTATGATGCAACTCCAGCTATAAACGTTGGCCTCCATCTTCAGGCAAATATACGTTGACTTTAGTTTTGTCTGTAAGAAGATATTCCATCTTTAGCTTCTAAAATTGAGCCGCAGAACAGCTTGTAGTTTTCATTTAGGCTCCAAACACTACCTTTCTGTCCTTTATGGAAATTAAACATGTGATTTTATGTGAATGTCAAATCACAGCTGGCTCGTTTGCTGACTAATGGTGCCTCTGAAGTCATCACACTTACATCAGCATCATCATCAAGACGCGATGTGTTCACTGCGCAATCAACAAACTCATCATCCTCTTTCTCATCTCTCCCTCTGCAGTCCCCAGTGTGTTTCTCCCTGCGAGTGTGTGTGTGTGTGTGTGTCTGCACATCCAAAAGGAGGGAGGGAGAGAAAGTGAGCACCTTTGTGTGTCCATATGCGTCTGGGTGGCGGCGAATGCGCTGGGCGTCCTGCTGGGAGCACAGATGGTGCCGAGGCCTGCCACGGCAGCGCCTGATGATGGCCACATTCTCACATGGGACCCTCAGCTTTCTGGATCCCACACCTCCTGCTCAGGCTTGAGTCGACAACCCTCCTTCCTCTTCCCCCGTCCAGGGGCCGGGCCTGCTGCCCGTTTCGCCACCCTGAAAAAACCCAAAACGAACACCGCACACGGGGAAGTTGGCGGTCTCCCTGCAGTGTTTCCCCCGCATGCGAGTGAGAGTCAGAATGATGTGAGCGATGCAAATGTGAGAAGAGTTAGAGCGTTGTCAAACGCTGAGCTTCTGGGGCTAAATGATCAGTCACAACATCTTCCTCTGTCTCGTTTCCGTGTCCTTTACCTCACTCTGTCTTCATTTTTGTCTCTGAAGTGTTTTTTTTGTTCTGTCTTTTCCTTCTGGTCGTCTAATTTGTCCTCACCCCTCTCTCTGTTGCAGATGCCCCCCGTGGCTCGCCGTCCACCTGAGAGAGGCCTCATACGGCTCCTGACAAAGTGACTAATCCTCCCCATTTCACAGCTCCAGCCCGCTGCTCCCTGCAAATGTTCAAAGCTGAGCCTGTGTGTGTGTGATGCATGACAGGTGGGTGCATGTCACACAAGTTCAAGATGTTTTTTTAGTTGTTGTAACAAGCGACTCAGACAGCTGCTGAGCTTTGAGTGATTAGAGATATAACTCCATCACTGACGCTCCACCTGAGCTACATCACTTCCTGATTTCTTGTTGACAGATTCTTGAAAATGAGGTTCACCTACACAAGAAAAAATTTCTCCTCTTGTTCCCTCAGATTAGAAAGTAATGTTACCCTCAACTTTGAAATTAGCATCTTATTTCCGGTGAATCCACCTCCAGTATCAAGCCTCAGCTGGTGATATAAGCCGAGGAAGGAATAATCAGAACTATAAATCACTGAACTCTGTTCTTGCTGTGTGTCTGCTAGCGCTGATTGATTATGGGAACAACAGTAAGAGGGCGCAGGAGTCTGCGCAAAATTTGTTTCAGAGGGTGATCTTTTTAAAGAAATGGTTCACCCTAAAATTTATTTTAAAAAAACAGAGATGAAGCAAGTACAGCATCTCTTTGTGTGTGTGTGTGTGTTCTGCTGCTGAAATGTCATTTTTCACTTTTTAACCTTGATGTATTAAGAGTTAGTAATAATCTTAATTACATGTTAAATAAGGTAACTGCACTTTAATTACACACTGGACAGGTTAACTCAATGCAGAACTGTAGTGAAAAGTGTTATAGTACAATAATTAGAAACTAGGTGCATTGCAGTCTTACTCCAGGATGTGAATAAAGGCTATGTTGGTGGTCTGATTAAGTCCAAATGAATCCAAAACAACATTTTTGGATTGAATTTCATCCTTTTTAGAAATTCTGGTAAATATTCATAAATAGTTTGGTGCTATAAAGCAGACTATTGGTAACTTTCATGTCATTTATTAGTCATATTTGAACACTTCCAGTGATTCGTGTTGCAGTTGCACATTTTACAGTAAAGTTTGGATTAGAGGTGCATGATAAATCAGTCACTATGTTCACCCCATGTTTGCCAACTTAACAACTTTTCTGACCAAAACAATTAATATTGGCCAATGATTTTTAAAGATTGGTGATCGGTCAAAGAATGAGTGAGTTGCTAGGTAACCAGAGAGCGAGTGAGTTAGTTGAAGCCACCGACTTAACAAGATATGAAGAGGCTGAGCGGCTATATTTATCACGTGTCTTTCTCAATATATGCTGCTCTTGATTTATTGTCCAGTCCTGTGATTAAACTGTAACAGGTTCCTACAATCTGTGTGAGTATTATACTATAAAATAGAGTCACAAAGGCTGCTGGTGGAAAAAATGGTCAAAAATAAAAATGTGGGTCCATTTAGAGACCCCATCTTTAGGTTCTGCTGTTGGTTTATAGCTGGGAACACGGGACAGTTACTTTATATAATGTACTGTATGTATATTTCCTGTCCTTTACGCCAGTTTTATTTATATTGCAGATTAATTACTAATGATTCTATGAATGATATGTGATGTTATCTTAAACAGGCTTTAGTTGCTGTAATTTGGCAGAGAATAGAGTAAATACCGTGACTAAAGAACATCCATTAGCCGTCCTGTGGTGACTCCACCACCCTGCAGTGTGCTGCCTGTCTCCACTCTCACTACATCAGCTGTGGGATGTAATTGCAGCAGGCACCAACAAAACAGCCTTGGAGGTGTCCTTCGTGTCTTTGGCCCAAAGCCTCGCGGACTGAGGCGGGGTCCGGGTGATGCAGACCACCAAACACAAGCCCGTTTCCCTTTTGCTGTCTGTGGAGCAATTAGGAAGTGTGTGTGTGCGTGAGTGTGTGTATCCGTGGGCTCCAGCTGTCAGGAGGCCTCTGTTTCCTGGTCTTGACATGTCTCCAATACACCCCGCTGCGAGTCTCTCTGTGTCACACGGACCCCGGCCGGAGCCCAGGGCGAACTGTCCGTCATCTCACACACACACACACACTTTCGTCCTTTTTTCCTTCATTGATATGGTCCTTCTGGCACCACGGTTGGAACTTTGCTCTCATTCACAGCGTGTTTGTCTGGGAGTATGTCTGCGGTGGCAGTAAACATGGCGGTGGCTGCGGGCCACGCCAAGTCATCCGTGCTTCCCCTTATCGTTTTAATCACCTCGTTAGGCGCAGCTAGTAACCCACGCTTGCTGGCCGCTTCTCCTTCTCTGGAACCGTGCCCTCCTGACCTGATGCTGCTGGTGCCACTGGGCATGGAGTGCTGGGGGTGATGGGGAGAGGAGGATAGATGGCGAGCTTTGGGGTTTTTCAGATGTTAACGAAAGCCAGAAAGGTGTTTTTTTTCTATTTCCTTGAAAGTTTAAATCATTCCTAGAAGAAGGCCTTTCAATGCAAGTTTTATGTGATAAACCTAATAAAGTATGATGAAAGTACTAAAAACTTCTAAAAAACTTCTACCTTTCACTTTGGGGGTGGTACTCTACAAGCTTTGCATGGGTCCAGATCAGTAGCTACCATAAAATTGTGATAAGAAATTTGCAGAATGGAAACGCACCAATTTTGAAATAAACTCATGTTTTTTTAAAAGGTTTGTGCACTAGAATGAGATGTTTCTCCAGCCATATTTTGCAAAACTACGATGGAAGCAGGTTTTTTTGCATCACACGAGTCACGTGATCAACAATCAGATGTTACTACTGGCAGAAACGACAAACAAGACGACAGGAGGTGGTAGGATGATTATGGTTTGTTTTTATTTTTTTCAGACAAGATGCAGCTTGCTCCACCAGAGCTCTCACACAATTCAGAGATTCAGCTAAGGACACAGCTGAATTATTAGCTCTTCTCTAAAATGGCCGACTGCAATTTCCCCAAAACGCCGCATATGTAGCTAACTCTTTCAATTATTTTTCAGTCTCAGCTGACCAAAGTGCTTGACAACAAACACAACATCAAAAGTAGATAAATGATAAAACAGAAAATAAAACTGAGTTTAGTAAAAATAATAAAACAATTATAAAACTGGCAAAGATACCAAAAGCTAAAACAATACTTAATTTCAGTTGCATCAATTTATACCTATAACTCTGACCAGCTGTTTTTTTTATAGTATCCCCAAAGCATAATGCTGCCACCTTTGTCTTACCATTGGGATGCTGCGTTCAGGGTGTTGTGGAGTGTTCGTTTTTTCTCTCACTGATGGTTTGCAAATTCAGTTTTGGTCTCATCCAACCAGAGCGCATATTTATTTAGTAATTACTACTGTTTGTAGATTTTATTTAGGGGTATCAGGGAAAAATGGGGCCAAAACAATATGTTTTATTTTACAATTATTCACTTTTCTGTTTGTCTTTTGCATAAAATGTAAGTTTTTCTCCACTCATGCAGCTGAAAATAAAATATTCTGAAAAAACCGGTTTACCTGGCACAACAGGTATCTGCTTTTAGAACGACAAGCATTCAGTTTTACCTGCTTCTCTCGTTCTTTTTTCTCTAAAACATGTTAGGGCATGAAGCCAACATGCATGATAAAAAGATTCAAGTTAACCCCCTCCTTCAACACCCTCCTTGCTGCCCTCTGCATCTCAAACAAAACAGTTTCTATTTTTTAATCATTGCTATTCACTAAAAACACGCACACGTGCACAAACTCACAACATGCATTTCTTTCTCTTTCTCTTCTCTCCCCCCCCTCCATCCTTTATCATGCACACATCTCTGCCTTCCCTTTGCCCACTACTCCCACGGGAGACAGAGCGCTTGAGGGCCGAGGGGTGTGAGGAGAGGAGGAGGAAGAAGAGGAGGAGGAGGAAGAAGGATTGGAGGGAGGGGGCGGCGTTAGACAATGCCCATTCCTCCAATATATTCCGTCCCCTCCGTCCATGAAGTGAGCCTTTATTAGTGAGGATCGTTTGGATCTTATCTTCCACATGACGCGCGGCAGATGAGGAGGAATCAGAGCGACGAGGCGGGGGGGATTTATCTGCGATCTGCCCGACTCCCGACCTGGAAGAGTGTCGCTTATCTCCAGCCTCTTCATCCCCATCTTCCACAGGCGGACGGACCAGTAGCCTCTCTATCAGCCCAGCTCATCTATTGTCTGAAATCCAACCGAGGACCGGCTGATCCCCTCTTATCATCACCCTAATCGTTTTTTTTTTTTTTTGGTTTGTTTGTTTTAATTTTCACATTTTTCTGCACGTTTCCTGAACTAATCCCAGGAAGACTTCTGATCCGTTTTCAAAGCGTTCTGTGATGCAAGTTTCCATCAGGAAAAAGTGAAAAAAGTACTTTCTCTCTGCATTTTTTCTCCACTTCCTTGAGCCTGAATGAACGTCTCTTTGACATCTGATGCTCGTTCAGCTCGTGGAATATGAGTTAATTGGGAGTTGGGTTAATTAAACGAAGAACCAAATTGCCTCCCAACTCTCTGTCAAGGTAAGTTAGTCATTTTTAAAGGTTACATTTTTGCCCATTTATTTTAGCTAGAGAACTCATATAATTTTATAACCAGCTTTATTTGTAGTGTTTTGTTTATTAGTTTATTTTGCCATCAGATCTACTGTCAAGTTGCTCCGGCCTTAGCTAAGCAGATGTGTTCATCACACTGTGACAGATGGCCAATTCTGATTATGTTAATTCATAGGGGAAAATGGCCAGTTTCTTTCTAAAAAAAACCAAAATAAAATAAAAAAGTCGAATTAAAGAAAATCAGAAATACATTGTTATTTTTTGGCTCATATTTAAGGCTTTTCTTTCACCTAAAGTTAAGTTTTTTTTCTTTTAAATCTAAAAATGTATTTAGTTTAACTTTGACTTATTGTGTATAAAAAGCTAAAAATATTTCTCAATTAGCTTTTTGCTTCTAAAGCATAAAAAATTAGGATTTTTTTTCAAGACAGGAGAACACCCACTGAGCAAAGTTCCCTTGAATAAAAGTAGAAACTGTTTCCTTTCGTTTAAAAAAGGCCAAAATATGACTGAAAAGTGAAAGTTAAGAAAACTTCTTTTAGTGTTTGAATGTTGATCATTTTGTTTAAACAAACTTGACTCTGAACCGGGTTGAATTTAGTCTAAATATATATTTATTTAACATGTTAAATAGTGATAAAAACACGTCCACGTGTTTGGGAAAGCTTTCCTAAACTTTGCTGTAATTCGTTTTTCTGATATTAATCTGATAGGAATTGGATTAGTAAATGTTCTGCAGCATTAATACAGTGATTACTTTTTTAGAATAAACGCTAAAACATTACGCTAATTTAAATGTATATATTATTTAAGTAGATTTTATGATATTATGGATGTACGGAGGCCCGCTGAGAGATTTCTCCACTGGGGCCTCAATGCTAATTAATTTCTATATTAACCACTGTTTTAATTTGATTTATGTGCTTAGATTCTTTTCGATAATTTTTTACTTTTTCCTCCAGGTTTTCCAGGAGGATCGCCCGCCAACACTCCGAGCGTAAAAATGATGCTGAGTCCGGATCAAGCCGAGGCGGACCTGTCGTGGACCCAGTCCGACCCGGAGTCGATGCTCAACGGCCTCAAGTCGGCCGGCTGCACCTCGGACGAGCCGACCGAGGGCGAGGAGCAGCGGGCCAAATGCAAAGCCGAGCAGCCGCTGAGCAGGGAGGAGAAGAGGAGGCGGCGGCGGGCCACGGCCAAGTACCGCTCCGCGCACGCAACCCGGGAGCGGATCCGGGTGGAGGCGTTCAACGTGGCCTTCGCGGAGCTGCGCAAGCTGCTGCCCACGTTGCCCCCGGACAAAAAACTCTCCAAGATCGAGATCCTCAGACTGGCTATTTGTTACATCTCCTACCTGAACCACGTGTTGGATGTTTGAGTGGGAGCGGACGGGCGGACTGGTGCGGCAGATTTCTACAGAACGCGCAGTATTTTCTAAGCCTTTCACAGATGATACTTTGGGCAGACATGCTACACTGAAAAAACCCAACTTAGAATTCAACCAATAAAATTGGAGAGACTATTTAGTTGGGTAGAGTTATTATCACTTCTTAGTCCAAATTTTTTTTTTAACAATGATTAGTCACTTTGAAATTCTAACTAATTAAATTAATTTACCTAATCTGGTGGGTCTCCATGTTAAAAAGAAACCATAACATAGCTAAGATACCGTTAGCTGTTATGGTGGCAGCTGTGTGGCAGCAACCACCTCACTGTTAAAAAGTTCAGCTTGCTAGCAAGTTTGACTGTTGAATATAAACTTATTAAACATAAACGAATTTTTTGAATCAACCATAACTCCTATGAGAGTTTAATTCAACCCATGATAGCCTTACTGGTTTCTGCGCAGCATGCAGGACGAATAAAAAGGAGAAAATGTATGTTTGAATTCAACAGGTATTAAATATTAAATTTGAAACCACATAAGTTGAATTAATTTAATTAATATCCCCTAAAATTAATTTTCCCAGTGGTAGAACATTTACAATCTTAAAGAACTTTTGGCCTTTTATGTTTTTGACAGTTTTCCACTCAAAGGTGTGAAAGTCATCTTACACCAGTTACATAACCATCCATTTTTTTCACTAGGTTTTTTTAAATTGTCAAAAATAGGTTAAATAATAAATATTTCCTCTCAGACTTTGTTTGATGCGTTAGGGAGAGACCAGAGCTGAATATCGAGGCCTTTTAAGCTCTGGAATCAATAAAAATATAATGCATAATTCTGACAAAACAAAACTGTACAAGTTAAATGAAATTGGTGCAATTGTTTGGATTTATATAGTAGATAGATTTTAAACAGTATTTCTGTTGGGAAAATGTATATTTACCACATAAGTTAAACTCTAATTTAGCTTTTAAGATCATTTTGGTGATCTGATTAAAAGTTGCCCTGAAAACTACAACTGCCTCAGGTTTTCAAAACTCCACTTGCTAGCAACTTTGACTTTAGCATTAGCGCTGTTGCTCAACTACCTTAATCTGGACACAATTTTACATTTTAAATTCCTGCTTGAAATAGAACGTAAGCAATAAAACTGCTTAATTAAACTTTAAAGAATTTGTTTTGAAGCAAATTTCACTTTTTACAGTACGCGTTTCCCGTTTTTCACTGTGTCAGGCTGTGGGGGGGCATTTTTCACATCAAAATGAAGGGATGTAAACAAGATAGCTGCTTTAGATCTTATAGTTTAGAAGATGTTTTCCGTAAAAGGAAAAAAAAAAATAATTCAATGCGTCAAGTGCTACTTATGACATGAGAAATTGTGACCTTAATCATTTTAAAGTGTATTTATTTATTTATTTAATTGCGTTAATATTATTGCTTATTTATTTATGCGGATTACAGGTCTTTCTTTCTGTATAAATGTATATTGTTTGTTTATTCAATATATTTTTAGGCTGTGAAATTGAACGTGGTAAGTAATGGTGTTTTCCTGTTTAAAAAAAAAGAAGAAATATGGCACTTTCTGTTAATCCACTGCGTCTCCTGTTTGCTTTTAATGTATGTTGGATGTCTCCTTGTTTTGCTTTGATAATATCTGTTATCGATCGATGGCAACGATGAGCACTTGAACTGTGGGGCCCCACGGCCCCGTAGCTATTTGCTTCCCTAAAATGTTGTGTTGGGACGTCATTCAGTTTTCAGATTAGCCTAGTTTTTCTGTCAAGTTCATGAAAACAAGAGGTTCTGTTGCGATTTCCAGAATGAAACCTCTTCTTTTGCTGTGACCAAAAACAAAGTCTGAATTTACTCTCTTCGATGTGCTGATGTTAGGCTCTTATTTTAGAAAACATTTATTTATTTGTCTCTTCTTTGTATCCTGAAAATTCCAATAAGTAATTTTATAGCAAAAGGAGAAGAAAAACATATCCTCTATCCAAAGATTTTTTTGTCTCTTCAGGGTTGTGTAGGCTTGTTGCTTTATGCAGATTTTTTTAGTAGAGTTACCGTGTGACAGCTGGTTTCTAATGGACAGACTTTTTTCATATTTTCCGGTGTTATTTTTAATTAAAAACAAATGCTGAAGAAAGACTCCCTTTCCTATGTTGGAATACATTTAAAACGTTTCAGTTCATGAAGGTCCATTAAATATATAAGCTAACACCATGTTAGCGGAGACAACAATGCTGTATGGCAAGCCATTAGGGACAAATATTGGTACTCCCAACCTATCTGTTGTAAAACAACAAATTTAGTACGTCAGGACATCCTAAAAACCTCATTTGTAACCCTGTTTTGTGTCTGTAAGGGGTGCTATGAATGCCTTCTTTTGAAATTTGCAATATTTTGTTCCATAAAGGCCTGTTTATGAGTTGCAAAATAAGTGGCAACCAATTCAAACCCACTCCTGCTGGCAGAAAATATTGATTTTTTGCAGCATTTTAACTAAAGTCCCAATTCACTGAACTGCAGTTGTTGGAAAATAGCACTAAGGATTTATTCTCTGAGCCTTTAGTGAAGCTACACTTGTTTTGTCTCAACAAGAAATGCAAAACTACTGATAAACAGTTTATATTGCCAACTTTTACTATGATTTACATGAGCTGTAGTAATATTAAATAATGATATCAAGGTCAGTTGATGACGTTTACCTTTCTAATCATAATTCTGGCTTTTGTACTTGTGCTTTTGCTGAACTACAAACATAGAAAACCAGAATATAAACCAGAGTATACATAAAATGCACACACATCTTCACAGAATGTGAGCGGTTTCAGGTTTATTTTATACAAGCAAACAATAAATGAACTTGGAGATCAAGATTGAATGAAAATTTTATATTTTCATTTCTAAAATGTTACATATAAACTTGGCATCCTTCTTAAAAAATGTCTTCAATCATAGAAAAATAAAAACAAAATGCAGTTTTTATATATTAATCAAACAGCAACTACCATCAGCTGTTTCTGATAACTGCTAATAGATCATAACTGGAAAAAAGTTCAATCTTTGACTAGTCCACACCAAAGCCTTTTTTCATTGGATAAAAAAACTCCTGGACTTACTGGCGCATGTTGGATCATTTTTCTGCTTCATAACCCAAACCTGCTTCAGTTTAAGGTGGCGAGCATAATTCATGGTTCCACCTATGACTGCTGGTTATCCAGGTCCCAAAACAGAACAGTAGCCCAAACCATGACACTTGCACCACCATGTTTGACTGTTGGGAAAGTCTTGGATATTAATATGTTTTTCTAAAATGTGAGATGGACCTTTCTGATGTTTTTGGTCAAGAAAAACTATGGATATCATTTTTGACAAGTTGCTCTCATGAACCACATGGTCTTTTGGGGTTTGACCTCTTGGATGAGTTGTGGATGTAATCTTGGAGTAATGTTTTTTTTAGGATAGACACTCCTGGAAAGGGTCACCACTGTTGCATGTTTTCTACAGTTATGTATAAAAGTTGTCACTCGAGTCTAAGGTCTTACGAATGGCACCTGATGTTGTCAGATGGGTTTTTATTTAGGTTGTACTGTAGGGGGTTAGGTTTGGTCCAACGGGGGACTGTGGTGTTATTATTTTCAAATGGTTACAGAGTTTCCTCCAGAAAACTTGCTAAACCTGATTGTTGGAGTGTTAGGGCAGTCCACCATCGTCTCATTGTGTTTTTGTCTTATAAAATGTTCAAAGTCGACTGGAAACATATATGCTCTCAATGCACTCTGAGCCTCTAAAAGCAAAACTAAGCATTTATAGTTGCACTTTGAGGTTTGCATACGCGTCAAGGTTCCTTGGTGCAATTCTCACCAAAAAAACAGCCTTCAGAGAGGAATCAATGCAGGTGAAGCTGTTATGCAAGAAGGCTTTCCAAACAGACCATTGTGAGTGAAAGATGATTACAAAAATTCAGAGGTACACACCTATACGCTACAAGTGTGTGTAAGGACAGAACGATCGATGCGCCGTTCTTGCACGGTATATCAATCGCGTCACTTCAGTGTTTTAACTATAAACCATCTTTGCTATCATTGTTACTGGTAAGACAGATTTTTAAAATAAAAAAGGAAGCAGTGCTTAGCCTGGCTGGTGGCAAGCAAAGCCTGGTGGCCTGCCAGGCTTACAATACACAAGTGGAAACCCTGCGTATTATAAATCTTAAACCAATAAAATACCAAACCAGAACATGTGATAATAATAATAGCCCAAAACCCTCCTAATGTCTCGCCCAGCACACTTACATTCGGCAAGACGTGCAAACACACATGCTGAAAGGTGGAATAAGTGCTTCACATTTTAGCATACTTATGATGCATCACCCCTTGTTCACTCTACTGTCCAAACACACATTCACAGCAAGAAAGAAAACCCGCACACACAAACCCACACTCAGTGGTCAGCAGCTAAAGGCAGTGGTAGGCTACATATATATATGCTGCTGGCTGAAAGGCTCTCTGCCTCCCCAGAGAGGGGGCAGGTGTTACTCCAGACGAGCCAAGACAACCAAATTACTGGCCGTCTGGCACCTCCCGTGGGAAACCCGACGAGGAAGAAGGGATGGGAGAGATGGAAATTTATGAGAGAGCGAGAGCGGAGATGTAATATTGCCAAATGGTGTGAGCTGCAAAGATCCAAATATTTATAATGATTTGTAAGATATCTACACGCCTATTCTCATCGATTGTGCCAGAAAAGGCTTGTTGAGTTAGACTGAAAGAGATGTGTGAATGCTTTTATCCAAACTACATCGGATTATCAGGAGTTCAACCTTTTTTTGTGAAGCTTGGGTGGCCCAGTGGGAGCTGAACCTTCAACCGTGGAAATGCCACAGGCTGCCTTAATGCAACAGAATGCATTATATAACAAAATATGGGATTGAAACTGCATCCATCCATAAATGTACTCAAAAAATAGGTTAAGTTTAAAAATATTTACAATGTAGAATTGTAAAATGTCAAACCTAGAACAGAAAAATCAAAACAACTCAAAAACCCAAAACATTTAAGAGAATGAAGAAATACTCTGAAATAAACCCACTTAGCTTTCACACTAAAGATTCATATTAAAAAATCAGAACCAAATCATATTTGTGAATTTCTTGCTGAAATTCTTTAGACATTGTATTAATTTTATTTCCTTTATATATATCAAAGCATTTGGTCAGTTCTACATGACTGACCAAAGTTATTTTGAGCCAATTTGAAGGACCTAAAGAGCCACATGTGGTTCCAGAGCCACAGGTTGGAGATCCCCTGTTTCATTGGACAATCGTTAGGTGTCAGTTTTTACATGACGGATTGAACTGCTTTAGTTTCACACATTTACACTGAGATTGAGAAACTTCTAACCTCTGACGAGTGTCACAACTTCTCTGTTGTGTTGAGCTGTACTTCGGGGTCACAGGTTAAAAAGGGCAAAATTCAAAGGCAAACAATGTATGTGCAGCTCTGCAGTCCTGGTTTGTGACTTTCGGTTTGTGACTCATCTGTCTCGCTTTCTTCAACTTTTACCTTCATCTGTTGCAACGCCTGCTGTGAGCACTTGCTGGGCAGTAGCGCTAAAACGAAACCAATAAACCAATTTGATCTTCCAAAATACAAAACCTCTTGTTAGATGATGAACTTAGGAGTGTTGAAAAACCTCAGTACTGGTAGCAGGATTACTCAATTTGTGTTCAAAGTTGGAAAAGCCAACTGACATGACCCATGGAGTCAGAATTCCTAACCTTAAAGTTAAATATGGCTGCTGCCTCACATAAACAACATAGGGTGTGTCCAAATTCAGTTCCTGGATCTTTCGAAGGCCACATTTGAAGGCCGACTACGTCACAGCGATGCAACGAAGGTTGTCCAAATTTGAAGAGTCTTCCAAATGAGACCAACAATTGTGTCCATGTCCCCGTATTGGTGGTCTAGTGTACCTAGTGTATTAAAAGTTGATGGAGGAAATCAGTTTGAAGCTCTTTTAATTGGAGTTTTTGTCTATTGTGATCTACGGAAATATTAGGACAACCTTTGTGGTGACTGTTTGTCTCTCTCTGGTAGATGTGAAAACTGCTGAAGACGTACCCAAACCACTTGAAAGGTGGATTATTGTTTTGTTTTTTTAGGAACATTTATAAAATATTCTCTTGCTTCCATTATCATCTGCTTCTTTGTAACCTCCTACCTCATGTTTTTGTGTTTAATTAGTATAAACCAGATTTTACAGGCCCATTGTTCCGACCTGACAGGTTCTGTATTTTAGGCGACTTCTGTCAAAGAGAAAGAAAAACCAGTATGTTTTATCAACAGATTGTCCTCTTCAGAACACAAAACAAGCGCTGTGATTCTGGCATGGCGGGGTAGACAGACTTCTGCTCAAGCTTATTGAATGGACGGGTCCATCTGTACGCTGCGATGGAGCACCACCAGGCCCATTTGTCCCGTTCATCCCAGAAGCTTCCGTAGCATCGGTACTCTCCAATTTATTCTTTAGAAAGACCCTCAGAAAGAAAAGTGACAGGCGAAGCCCAGAGCGCTATGGGCGCTGAACAGCCTGGCCGACAGTGTGGCCTCTGTGTGTGTGTGTGAGAAAGTAGCACGTTTCCACCCCCTACCCCACCCTGTCTGCGCGGTGTGGCTTATGTAATGGTGGAGGCCGAGGACTGACCATATGTCAGGAGGTGTGTGCAGACGGCAGGGGATTATACATCGGCCATTAGCAGCATTTGGACATCCTTCTCCTCATAATCATTCAGGTACAGGCCCACTCAAAGCCTGGAGGAGAGCGCACACACATTGATCCACGCTCATTTGATCCTGAGTGCTCTGTGTAAATTGGACAGGGAGAAAGAGTATGACAACAAACAGCCATATGTTCGCAGTACGAGCGACAACATTCGGGGCTTTTTGTGTTTCCGCCCTCTCCTTTATTCTCTGCGTCGCTGTGTATTATGGAAGCAGGCAAGAAGTCCCCCGTCAATATCGCAACTCTGTTTCCCTTCTCTGGCGCTCACGCCCCGGTGTGTGCGTTTTCAGTTTGAAGGGTGTTCGTGCTGCAGAAGTACAAAGCCAGGTCCATGTGTTGAAATGCAGCCCGCGGGATGGGCCGTATTATCCCTGCCTACTTCACCAGCAGGGTCCCGGGGCTCGAGCTGGCTCGTGGCCCTTTGTCTCCAAACAGATGGAAATGGGCAGAGGAGGGAAGAAGTGGGGGAATCAGGAGGTGGAGGGGAGAAAGAGTCAGTCTGTTCTCATTAAGTGCTGCATTGAAGAAGACGTCCCCCCACAATGCGTCAGCAGCCGCGGATGGTCCCCCTCTCATTCAGCCTCACGCTCTGACCATCTGTATCGCATGGGTCTGTCATAAGGTGTGCGCACGCATGAGGACCCGGCGCACGGCCCAATCTGGAGAGTTAAAACCGAGATATTCATTAGGTTTCAATTTGGTTAAGATTTTTTCTTTTAAATCCAATTGTTGGAGCTTTGTTGAGGAAATCCCACTGGATGCGAGTCACCATGAGTCAGAAAGGGAGTTTATTCAGCATCCTGCTGTCCCTTTTTCCAGTCCCAGAGGACAACACACGTCCAATCAGGATGTAGAACCAGAGTTAGTCAGTCATAAAGGAAGAGCTGTTTCAAAATGCATGATCTTGAAAGGTATTAAATGCTAACCATTAAAATTACTCACGTTTTATATAGCATAGTAATTTAGATGTTCAATAGTAGGTGAATCTTTGTGACCTGTTACACTATTACGTCTTCATTTCTGAAACTATTTTAATTCAGAAACAAGAAAACAATGATTTTACATAAAAATAAGGATGTAAATTTAACCAAATTGCTTCAACAGAGAATTTGTTTAAAAGTGTGACATAAGTTTTAAAGTAAAACTTTTTGAGAAACATTTGTAGAACATAAAACTGTCGCTAAATCCAAAATGTTAAACATATGCACAGGTATATGTGAGTTAAGCGACTGCTTAGGGCCCCAAGCAAGCATAAAAAAAATATATGTATATAACATTGAATAATAAAACTAAATGGTATAACACATGGAAAAATTATTTCTATATATATTTTTATAGCTGGTACACAAATAATGGATTAATCTTTTCCTGCTAAGATATCAAACTATTGTAAATTATTGTTTAGCTGATGTTAATTTGAAAATGGTACTCTTAAATACCACTCTGAGACTCAAAATAAGTTGTTTTTTTTTTTAGTTAGCTACTCCTGTAAGGTTAAAATTGATAGCCAAATTAACACTGGCTTAAAAATGAACTAGAGTCATTTTTAATTGAAACGAATAAGTAATGTAACAACCCCTCCCAACCCCACTAGGGACAAGGGTGTACAGAAAATGGATGGATGGAAGTAATATTACACACTTAGAGCAGCTTAAGAAAAGTATTTGCTGTTGATATCTTGGTATGGGGGCCCCCAAATGATATTCTGCTTAGGGCCCCAAAAAGGCTTGGTTCGGCCCTGCATTCGGCCTGGATCATGATGTGAAAACCAGCTGTGGACCCCCTCCCTCTGCATGTATGCGTGGGGTCTCATAAACTCCATCTCTTCCCACTTTGTCTTCATTTTTACACGCTTCCATTTTTCTCCCCTATTTACCCAAAAACCCCGCTAAACTCATAAACTCCACGTCGTTGAGGGGGGATCCATCCATCTTCCGGACACCAAATCGAATTGATCTCCGGAGGGGGGTGGGCGGCTCGGCAGCGCCTCGCTATCTCAACACGAGCCATCTGCGCGCGCTTCCCGCGTGAAAAGTGACAGCACGCGCTCCTGCTTCTGCTGCCGCTGGTCGGATGTCGCTCGTGCCTCCGAGCCTCGCGTTTCCATTCAGTTGCTAACAAGATTTCAAAGCTTTCACTACAGCTAATCGATCCTCCCTTTTCTTTAAAAATAAATAAAATTGATATAAAACACACAAGGGATAATTTCAACGATAAAAAAAATAACAGCTAAACGTCAAACTTTAAGACAGATGTCGAAATTCTATCTACATCTGTCATCCGCTTCTGATGCAATGGCGGACTCTTGCCACATGGTGGCACGCTAATCTTAAACTAACATCCTTTGGCATTCATTTTTAAAGCAGCAGTAACTCTCATCTAGAATCTCCATTGTTAAACACTTGAAAAATTAATAAACTAAGCAAACATATTCCACAAATATAGCTGAACTTTACAGTGAAAATGGGAAAGAATTGCTAAATTGTTACAAGAGTAACAAGTTAACAACAGTAACAATTTAATAAATAAAATTGGCCAATTTACCTAATTTCTACAGTATATTTTAATCTGTTTCTGAGTTCAAATTGTGTAACTTTAGGAACTTAAAGATATTTAATAAATTTTGTTACATTTAAGCCAGTTTTTGAAATGTACCTATGGAGAAAAAATACTCAAATGTTTACATTTTCTCATATTTTACTTCATTATTTCAAATTGGTATGTTTAACATCTAAAAAACATTTAAATAAATTAAATTGTAACCAGTTTTTTAAATGTACTTTAATAAAAATTATCAACGTTTAAGTAGAAAATCAGGATAAACGGCTAAAAGATGCTTCAAAATAATTACATTGAAATACATTTCAGAGCTAATAAAACAGCAATATATGATTTTACTAAGTTAATGAGGAATGCTCAAATTTTTAAAGACAAAGTTAAGTGAATTAAACAGCTAGGAGATGCTAAAATAATTGGTTGGAATTGGACAAATGTATTAAATTTTAGTAAACAAACTGAAGCACAAAACATTTCACAATCAACAGTTTGGACTGAACAGCAAAATTTCTCAATCCAGAATAATTTTTCTAAGTAAACATTTAAGCTTATATCAATATCACAAATAAGGATTTTTGGTTAAAGAACCATGACTAGCAATGGAAAAACTGACTAACCTGTAATAGTCACAAAATTAGTTCTAATATGGAAGTCAGTCTCTCACCTTTATATAAGATGGGTGTCCTCTTGGGAATATAAACATGGAAGGTCAAGGGTCATGTTCCAGTCATGACCTCCACTATGCTGCAGCAGATCAGATGTATTGAAGTGTTTGCTTGTGAGTAATGGTAAAGAGGCAGTTCAAAGGAGGAGAAAAAATTGATTTTTATACAGGCATGTAAATGCTGGAGGCATCTGTTGTCTTGTGTTTTATAAGCAGGCTGAGATTTGTTTATTTTGTGACAGAATAAAGAATAAAAGAAATATGAGAAATTAAGAAACGTCAGATTTGTAGTGTACTCTTGCACAATCTTCAGGATTTAGTTAGGCAGATGCAAAGTATTCAACAACAGAAAAAAAAAAGCTAAAGTAAAAAGTTAACTGAAACAGCGACTTAATTAGTCTACTAAGAAGTACAGCATTCTGTTTATCTTTACTAACAGGAAAAATCAAGCAGAATATTGACATAGTCAGATTAAAGTAATGCTACATCATCTCAATTGGTTTTAAGTAGGAACTTTGACTAGGCCATTCCAAAACCTTCAGTTTATTATCGTTCTGAGGAATTACTGGTGTGCTTTGGATCATTTTTCTGCTGTGTAATCTAAGTGTCCCTAAAATGGTCAGTAGGCAAATGGATCAGAATCCTGAGTGAGAAAACGTACAGTCCAGACTAAATTGGGTCAAGCGGAAAAGCAAACATGATGTTGGGCCAAGTCAGAATCCCCATCGTCCAAATGGTTAATCCAGTCGTAGCTAGTACGAAAAAGAAAGCTTTCTAACTCACCCTTGTATTTTATCACTTCTACCTACTTGAATCATGTATATTTAAAACATCTGAATGACACAAACATGAATTCAGAGCAGAATCTTACACAATGTTGCTGTTTTCATACTATCAGAGGAGGAGAATAAAGACTAATATGTTAGCTCTTAAGGCCTCGCTGGCTTCATTGTGTCTCTTTCAGTGACTGAGTCCAAGCCAGATTGTTATCGCTCAACTCTTTGTTGTGCTGCCGTGGAGCGAGTGTCAACTGTTTGCTTTATTCTGCCTCATGGACTGTGACGAAAACATGGAAACATGATACATGTGGATTGTTGCACTTAAGATACAGTTCCTTGGAATGCATTTATCTTTGCATTATAGTTTAGTTTTGTTGTGATTTTTAGTTAGTTTTTAGAGTGTGTTTGCTAGTTTTTATTACTTATTATTTGTTACATATCGTTTAGTTTTTATTAGTTATACTAAAAGTTTTTAGGTTTTCATACTTTGGTTAAATTTTAAGTGCAGAATTTATCTGTTCCAGTTTTTAATTTTTATTTGGAACAAATGTTAAATATTATTGTTTTCCTCCCTCTTCACAATTATTGTCTACTTTTGTGTTGATCCATCACTTAACATCCACCCAAAAACGCTTTAAAATTTGTGTTTGTAATGTACCGTCCTGTAAAAAATAAAATTTGGAGGTGGATAAAGCACCCAAATATGGCACTCAAGTAAGAGTAGCACTACTTCAACATATTTTTATTCAAGTAAAATTAGAAAAGAATTTGGTAAAAAGGCTACTGAAGTAACTGATTGAAACATCAGTCATTTAATGTTTAAAAATTACATAATCAAACAGACCAAAATATAAAGTTATGTGGAAATTATGTTATTTTAAAGACCAAAATCTAAATAATTCATTTATATGACATAATTACAAAAGGTCTATATAAGGCAAATGAAACATAAAACTTATAAAACCTTAAAAACTGCAGGCGTGTGTCTATGTCTGGTGTATTTCTAGTTAAAACATGTTTGTTTTTCATTCAGTGGGTAGAAAATCCAGAAATTTTACTCAAGAAAGAGTAGAGATACTTCATAATAAAATTACTCAAGTAAAAGTAAAATAATTTGTTCCCAAAAGTTACTTAAGTAAATATAACTGGTTATTACCCAACTCAGAGTATTAGCTGTTGGCGTATACGTGAAACGCCCCCTACCGCCGTGTTGTGTTACTGCACCCCTCCGGCTTCCCGAGAAGCTCTGCCCCCTGTGAAATTCCTGACTGCCAGGGTGATTCCTGGTTTCCACGGGCTGCTTCCTACTGTACCTTACCGCGAACTATTTTTTACAACCACTGGATACATTTTTAACTACGGCACTGATATGATATCTCCGCCGATAAGGGGTGAGTTATGTTTTTATAGCAGCTGATTTACTGTCAAGCGTGTTCCTGCAGATGTGTGTGAAGCTCAGCCTTGTGTGTTATAAATGTCCATTGTTAATTCCCAACGCGTTTAAAAATGTGGGATAGCTCGACTAGCTGCTTGTGCTAACATAACATTAGGGTGAATTTAGGCTCAGTGTGTGTTTTTAAAGGAAAGACTTAGGAACACGCCCTTGGTGTGTTTTCCTACCTGTATGAAAGGGAATGCTTTCAACTTCATGTGAATGCCTGAAACTGGAACAGAGCGCACAGGCAGCGGCGATTAACCGTATTTATTCACATTTAGACACATTGTTGAATGTCTTGCTAACACAATATGTAGGTTTCAAGCTTCTAAATCGAGAAGAAAGTGTTAAAAGACACTACGACACTAGAGGAAAAGTGAACAGTGCTTCTTCTTACGGTTGAATGGATCCGCATAACCCCGGCTGGTGCGCCGCAGCTCTGCTGTAAACTGTAACCTGCGGCGGCGGAGTTGACGCTAACTAACGCAATGTAGACCTCCTAGTTCCCGAAAAGCAGCTCTAAAACAATTTGAACACGACAATGTGATGTAAAATATTTTTTAAAATTGTAGTTGGTGTTATAATTGTGTTATAAAGAAAAAAAAACATGTTTGTGGTGAGAGAAACCACGAAAGAGGTGACGGTGGGGGAGGCGGAGGGGTACCGGAGGCCACGGTGAAACCGGGGAGTTTCCTGCCTGCAGGTTCGCCCGCCACCGGGTCACAGGTAGGGTAAAGCAGGGTTAATCTGCCCCGGTTAGACAGTTCAACTCTTTAAAATCCATATAACTCACCTATAATTTGTTTGTAACCTTTATAACTACACATCATGGTCAAATTCTCAATGTATTTAGTTATAATTTTGTTCATATAAGGCGTAATGCAACAAGTGTTCTTTCTAAGTAGTAGAAAAGTCACTAATCGAGTCCTTATCTAGTTTGTATAGCTTCAAATCTTTAGGGTTATATAGTGCTGTGAAAGTATTTACCCCTTCCTAAATCTAGTTTTAATCTAAGTAAAGCAGTTTTTAAATTATTAATTCATTTATAAATGGGAATAGGATATCCAAACCTAACTACTGGCCTAGTGCTCTGTGTAGAAATTATTCTCCTCCTTTGTGAATCATCAACTGACCTAAATTATCCAAAATGTTTGAGTTTAGTCTCACAAACCACACGCAGATCTAATGAATCAAAACCCATCACATAGAAACACGTTAGTGATCGGATGAAGCTGGCAAAAAGAAGCCGATCTACTCTGATCTAAACGATTGGAAGGAAGTGACACAGAATTTTCTATTTTTCTTTCTGAATATATTTACAAGTGTGACAGGCATTTGTATTCAGTCCCTTTTCACTCTGAAACCCTCAAGCAGCATACAGTGCAACCAGTTGGCTGCAGAAGAAGTATAACTTGTAATTTATAATCCGTCAATCTGAGAAGTTTTCCTACCAATGTTAATGTCCATCTTAGATTTTGTCAATCTTTTTTTTTTTTACCTGAAATCTTTCAAGACGCTTTTGTTATCTGATAAAAGTGAGTGAATATGTGGATTGCGTTGGAAAATCAGTCAATCACCCTTCATTTTGATTGACACTTCACAATTCAATTACGCTGCGTTTTCAATGCTCTTGATTTTAATTTCTTTTGGTTGCAATTTAATATATTTGCTCTGAAAAGAGGAAAATACATTCTCTTTGCCATTTTCTTTTAAACACTTGCTCATGCAGTCATCAACATCCGACCTCTGAGCAAGGATCAGCACTCACTAGTTGCCTAGTAACGGCTGAAAAATGCAACAGGTAGAGGCCGACTGTGAATGGAGCATCGGGTTTGGATCGAGTCGCCGTGACATGGCTTTTGCTCGATCTGTAATTAACATTAGCACAGGTGCATGATAAGGAACAGGCCTAACTGGTCAGATGTGGATTCAGAGTATCCAGTGTGAGCCCCTGCTCTCTTTGGCTTCTACAGCTTTTAATCTGGTGACACTGGAGAATGTTGATTGAATTCCACAGAATCGGCGGCCTTCATTACCTCAGTGTCCCGTAGAGCATGTGACCGGGTCAGGACTTCCACAGTGACTCGTCCTGGCATGTCTTGTGACCGCTGCCGTTGGTGAGTTACGATCTCCCCCCGCCGCAGCCCCCATTCGCTCAAGTGAAGGCGTTGTTTTGCATGTGCTGGTTGTGTCCTGTTACAGCGTGAGGAGATGTGTTATCGGTGTGATAATAGAGGCAGCGCTATGAGGGTGTTATGGGGGCAGGAGGTGAGAGGGAGAGCTGTCACTGAGACGGGCAAATGAACTGCATGCTGGGAGCTTAGAGTAGAGTCTTTTCTCACATCGGGTCCTAATTATTACGCCAGTCAATAACTACAGGAGAGATTTTTCAATCATTTTGGCATTTTACCAGCTTCCCACAACTAGAAACTGCATTTGATCTGAGAGTTTGTTTTATAAACGCAATATCAATATTTATAGATCATACGTCCGATAGAACTTTCCATAATTTCACTGAACTCCAAACCAGAACCGCACAGCATTCTGGGAGATGAAGGCAGAGGAAAGACTTTAGCTGCTCAACCTCTCAAGCTAGGGTGATGGAATCAACTAAGGCTACGTTCACACTGCAGCATTAAGTGACCCATTTCTGTTTTTTTGTCAAATTGGATCTTTTTAGTTCGGATTTTGGTTCTCCAGTGTGAGCTGAAAGGGTCCCGCATGCGCAGTAGAGGACGCAGTATCATCACACGTGGAGAGCGTGCTCAGTGTTTTGCCAACCGCCATAAAAAAATGTAACGCTCAGTGTTAGCGTAAGTAAACATGGATGCTAACGATGGAGCATAGCTTACGATTTTGAAGTTGTTGTCCGACTGGAGCCGTCATATTAACAACTCAATCCTCATTATAGTACGTTATGATTGTTTTCCTTCCCACTTGTGTGCATCAGGAGTAGGGACATTTGTCGAATATCAATGACTTTCCAGTCTGAAAAATACAACTTGGACGTTCAGATTCAGGTCACATTTGAGAAGATTGCATATGAATCGGATATCCAAGTGGCCTGGGGTCGCATTCGAATAAAGTCCAACCTGTGTTATGCTTCATGCATATTGGATGTTTCCCTTTGGGGAGTTCGAAGACATGCTGTTGTAAAACGCCAATTTTGTTTTATTTTTCTATGTAGTTTCAAGTAATCCCACACTTTGACACTTTTTGTCACGGTTGAGTGGCTCATCTGGTTCGTTGGATTCCTAATATGCCACTGTACACCAGAAAACCGGAGGATCTCTTCCTGTCCTTTCTGTGACTCCTTCCCAGTTAGAGTGTGCACCTTCAAATGTTTAGGACCGGGTCAACTTCCATGGTTCAGTAACTCCCGATCATGTGACCTGCACTGCAGCATGAGCGCTGCATCTCCTGTCTAGCCTGTAAAAGTTCATCGCTGCTTTTAGGGAGTGTGGGTCAGTAAGTCCAGCAGGGTGTGACCGAGCCATGTGCCTCCTGAAGTTTTCCCGGAACGGTCTTTGGAAAGGTCATCCTCGTAAATTAGTCCCAATCAGCTCAGTCCGAAGTGCTGCCAGACACATTTAAAATAACAAGGATGTTTGAGTTTGACTATTTTCTTGGTTCATGTTGCTGCTTTTGTCATATTTGATTTTGATTAGAAGAAATAAAATAGGGTTCTTCTGGAGTTAAATGTTCAGCTGTAATTTGTTGCGAAAGCATAAGAAAGTCATAATTGGAGGTTTCTTTACAGGAAGATCAAACCGGTTCTTCATTCCAGAGAGTTTACAGCTTGAGCCTGTCGTAAAGAGCATTTCAACCAAAAATCTCCGAACAAGTAACTGGTCCAACACTGAAAATCACTTTAGAAACTCTGCACTTTCTTTTTAATGTAAAAATCATCAAAAGTGCTGGAAAGATTTGTATTAAAAGTCAGTTTTAATGCTCTCTTGTAGCATCACTTTTTAAGATCTGCTTTAGATTTATTTAAATCCAAACATACCATAAATCTGCTCCGTTTTGTTTGATAGAAGTCTCCAGTAGGGCTGCGTCAAACAATTATTTCATTAATCGATTATTCTGACAATTAAATGATTAATTGAATAAAATAATTGACAAATTTTGCAGATTTTTCATTGAACCACCCAACTTTTTTCTGCAAGATTAGAAATATATAAAAAGATGCAAATAAAAAAATAATTAAATTCCATTTTTAATTAAGTAAATAAACATTTTATAGCCTAAAATGCAATTCTTTGATTATTTGTAGCAACGGATGCTTCTGCAGCTAAAGAAACAAGTGGTTGTATTATCTTTGCACAGTTTTGGCTTAATTACTGCTCTGTAAATAGGAATTGTTTGAGTCTTTATACTCATATTAATGATTAATTGATTGCTAAACTAGTTGACAATTAATTCAATAATCGATTAATCGTGATTAATCGTTTCAGCCCTAGTCTCCACGTTCCGCCGTTGTGTTTTGTTGTTTTGGGGGGGGGTGCAAATGTCACCAGATTATCAATTTGAAACATCTTGATTCTATATTTTTCTAATCATTAAGTCTGACAAGCTTCCCCACCCTATCACACATCCGACACCGGACAGGAAAAAGTAACAATTAGAAACATGTGCACTAAGTCGTTGTTTCACTACCTCCAGGTATCAGTCGGATTAGTCTCTAACTCCACTTATCTTCAGGTCAGTTGGTTTGAACAAGCCGGAGAAGATCCTCATCTCTCGTTGCAGCAGTAAAAGTAGTCAGACTAATTGTGTCTGATTGAAGTTGCATGACAATTTGCCAGCATGTTGAGGTGTAAGGTGAACTCAGTTACATGAATCCACTTGAGCCGCTCTAATCGGACCTGCCAGCTGCTTTTATTCGTAAAGTGAAGTTGTGCAGGACTGTTAGTTTACGGTCGCTGACAGCAGATGGCCCGTGGCTCTGGTGTTGTTTTCCCTCTCAAGATGAAAGTATTTCCTTGTACTTCTGTTAGTGGAAGGTTTTCTGAAGGTGAGAGAGAACATTTTCTCCAAAGAAAGTTTACCCAGAATCTTGAGCCTAATGTTGTGATTAAAGTAGGGCGTAATTAAGTGTGTTTCAACATTTTTATAACAAAAAATCTGCTCCCTTTTACTTTGGATCAACTAGTAAGATCCAGCAGGATCGCTCAAGCTTGATATCTGGCCAATCATTTTGCTAGTCTCCTTTTCCTCTACGCCACATTTGTCAAACTCGAGGCCCGGGGGCCAAATCTGGCCCATCAGAGCTAGACTCCAAATTACATCAATAATTCCCTCCAGTTTTTCAACAAATCACAGAATCCTGATCAGTGGGAAAAGAAACACATATTGAATGCTGAAACAAGCAGTTATTTACTAATATTTTAACAGTTTAATGGGTTTTATCAATACATTCTGGCACAACCGCCCCTTTAAGAACATTCAGATTTTTAACACGGCCCAAAATGAAACTGAGTTTGACATCTCTGCTCTACAGGCTGCTGGCGCTACTCTCCTGCAGCTCAGCGGGGGGCCTGGGTTGGTTCCAGGAGAAGGAGATTCCCTTTTCAGCTCCCGATTTACCAACTTGAAGTGGTTCCACTTACCAGACCACATGTGAGAGCTCTGCTGTATCCTGTTACACTTCAGTGTGAAGCTCACAGCCAGATCTCACTGCATTGCCGTTTGCAGAACGAGTTGAAGCATCTAAGATGGTCAGCTCAGGAAATTCATCGTGGCAGATACAGAACCAGCTTTTAAACAAACTGCTATTGTTGACACATGATCCTGCACTTATTTAACCTGAATAATCCCTCATTTAGAGGTGTGTTCTTGCTTTTAAAAGGATTAAATCAGATGTTTATATTGGAAATTGCTTTGATTTAAACTTTCACACCAAACCATGGGCTCTGGGAAGAGTTTTCATTTGGCAATTAAAAAGCTATCGTTTTAATTCCAGCTTGATGGACTCCATTTAAGAATGTAAGAATGTGTGATCATCTTTGAGTGTGAGTGGGTGACTGCGACTCTCGTCTACAGTGCTCTGATTGGACCGACTTTGGGCGCCCCTGGTCTAAACACTGCAAAAACACAATCTTGCGAAACATTTTTGTCTAGTTTCTTGTGAAAATATCTCAGTTCCCTGTAATAAGACAAAACTGACTTAGAAGCAACTTTTCAGCAAGATATAAGAGCTTGTTTTAAGTAAATAATTCTCTAATATTGCTTTTGTAAAACTACTAGTACCACTGGCAGATTATTTCACGAGTATTAGTACTTTCAGTAGTGAAGATTTATTGACTTAAAACACGTTTCTATACCTTGATGAAAAGTTACTTGTAAGTTAGTTTTGTCTTGTTCCAAGTGTATTAAAATATTTGCACTGAAACTTAACAAAATTTAGTGCATGACTGGAGAGAGAATATACAAATTCAGTCCAATTACCAGTAACTTAAGATCATAACCAGATATTTTCTTTGGACTGATTCTTTTTTCTCACCCTGAACCCAAACTGATCTTGAAGTGTACGAAGCTCTGAGCAGGACTCTCTGGGATCCCCAGTGAGACTGCCTGTTAAGAACCAGTTAAGGGTGGATTTCTAAACATGTGAGCATGAATCATCCATCCATCCATCCATCCATCTTCTTCCGCTTATCCGAGGTCGGGTCGCGGGGGTAGCAGCTTCAGAAGGGAGGCCCAGACTTCCCTCTCCCCGGCCACTTCTTCCAGCTCTTCCGGGGGAATCCCGAGGCGTTCCCAGGCCAGCCGAGAGACATAGTCCCTCCAGCGTGTCCTGGGTCTTCCCCGGGGCCTCCTCCCGGTGGGACGTGCCCGGAACACCTCACCAGGGAGGCGTCCAGGAGGCATCCTGACCAGATGCCCAAGCCACCTCAACTGGCTCCTCTCGATGTGAAGGAGCAGCGGCTCTACTCTGAGTCCCTCCCGGATGACTGAGCTTCTCACCCTATCTCTAAGGGAGAGCCCAGCCACCCTACGGAGAAAACCCATTTCGGCCGCTTGTATCCGCGATCTCGTTCTTTCGGTCATGACCCAAAGCTCATGACCATAGATGAGGGTGGGAACGTAGATCGACCGGTAAATCGAGAGCTTCGCTTTTTGGCTCAGCTCTCTCTTCACCACGACGGACCGGTACAGCGCCCGCTTGACAGCAGACGCTGCGCCAATCCGCCTGTCGATCTCCCGCTCCCTTCTTCCCCCATTCGTGAACAAGATCCCGAGATACTTAAACTCCTCCACTTGGGGCAGGACACCCCCCCTGACCCGGAGAAGGCACTCTACCCTTTTCCGGCTCAAGACCATGGCCTCGGATTTGGAGGCACTGATCCCCATCCCGGCCGCTTCACACTCGGCTGCGAACCGATCCAGCGAGAGCTGCAGATCACGATCTGATGAAGCCAAAAGGACCACATCGTCTGCGAAAAGCAGAGATGAGATCCTGAGGCCACCAAATCGGATCCCCTCAACACCTTGGCTGCGCCTAGAAATTCTGTCCATGAAAGTGATGAACAGAATCGGTGACAAAGGGCAGCCCTGGCGGAGTCCAACTCTCACCGGAAACGAGCCCGACTTACTGCCGGCAATGCGGACCAGACTCTGACACCGGTCATACAGGGACCTGACAGCCCGTATCAAAGGGCCCGGTACCCCATACTCCCGGAGAACCCCCCACAGGGCTCCCCGAGGGACACGGTCGAACGCCTTCTCCAAGTCCACAAAACACATGTAGACTGGTTGGGCGAACTCCCATGCACCCTCCAGGACCCTGCTGAGGGTGTAGAGCTGGTCCAGTGTTCCACGACCAGGACGAAAACCACACTGCTCTTCCTGAATCCGAGGTTCGACTATCCGACGGACCCTCCTCTCCAGGACCCCTGAATAGACCTTGCCAGGGAGGCTTAAGAGTGTGACCCCTCTATAATTGGAGCACACCCTCCGGTCCCCCTTTTTGAACAGGGGGACCACCACCCCAGTCTGCCAATCCAGGGGAACTGCCCCCGATGTCCATGCGATATTGCAGAGTCGCGTCAACCAACACAACCCTACAACATCCAGAGCCTTAAGGAACTCCGGGCGGATCTCATCCACCCCCGGGGCCTTGCCACCGCGGAGCTTTTTAACCACCTCGGCGACCTCGCCCCCAGAGATTGGAGAGCCCAACCCAGAGTCCCCAGGCTCCGCTTCCTCAGTGGAAGGCATGTTGGTGGGATTGAGGAGGTCTTCGAAGTACTCTGCCCACCGGCCCACAACGTCCCGAGTAGAGGTCAGCAGCACACCATCCCCACTATAAACAGTGTTGGTGCTGCACCGCTTCCCCCCCCTGAGACGCCGGATGGTGGACCAGAATCGCCTCGAAGCCGTGCGGAAGTCTTTCTCCATGGCCTCTCCAAACTCCTCCCACACCCGAGTTTTTGCCTCAGCAACCGCCCGAGCCGCATGCCGCTTCGCCCGCCGGTACCCATCAGCTGCTTCCGGAGTCCCACAGGCCAAAAAGGCTCGATAGGACTCCTTCTTCAGCCTGACGGCATCCCTCACCGAAGGTGTCCACCAACGGGTTCGAGGGTTGCCGCCGCGACAGGCACCGACAACCTTGCGGCCACAGCTCCGATCGGCCGCCTCGACAATGGAGGCACGGAACACGGTCCACTCAGACTCCATGTCCCCCACCTCCCCCGGGACGTGTTCGAAGTTTTGCCGGAGATGGGAGTTAAAGCTCCGTCTCACAGGGGATTCCGCCAGACGTTCCCAGCAGACCCTCACAACACGTTTGGGCCTGCCAGGTCTGACCGGCTTTCGCCCCCGCCACCGGAGCCAACTCACCACCAGGTAGTGGTCAGTGGACAGCTCCGCACCTCTCTTCACCCGAGTGTCCAAGACATACGGCCGCAGATCCGATGAAACGATGACAAAGTCGATCATCGAACTGCGGCCTAGGGTGTCCTGGTGCCAAGTGCACATATGGACACCCTTATGCTTGAACATGGTGTTCGTTATGGACAATCCATGGCGAGCACAGAAGTCCAGCAACAGAACACCACTCGAGTTCAGGTCGGGTGGGCCGTTCCTCCCAACCACGCCCCTCCAGGTCTCACTGTCGTTGCCCACATGAGCGTTGAAGTCCCCCAGCAGAACAAGGGAGTCCCCAGGAGGAGCACTCTCCAGTACCCCCTCTAAGGACTCCAAAAAGGGTGGGTAATCTGAACTGTCGTTCGGCCCGTAAGCACAAACGACAGTCAGAACCCGTCCCCCCACCCGTAGGCGGAGGGATCCTACCCTCTCGTTCACCGGGGTAAACCCCAACGTACAGGCGCCGAGATGGGGAGCAACAAGTATGCCCACTCCTGCCCGACGTCTCTCTCCCTGGGCAACTCCAGAGTGGAAGTATGTCCAGCCCCTCTCAAGGAGACTGGTTCCAGAACCAGAGCCATGCGTCGAGGTGAGACCGACTATTTCTAGCCGGAACCTCTCGACCTCACGCACTAGCTCCGGCTCCTTCCCCACCAGAGAGGTGACATTCCACGTCCCAAGAGCCAGTTTCTGCAACCGAGGATCGGACCGCCAGGGTCCCCTCCCTTGGCCGCCACCCATCACACAGTGCACCCGACCCCTTTGGCCCCTCCCACGGGTGGTGGGCCCATGGGAGGGGGGGCCCATGTTTCCTCTTCGGGCTGAGCCCGGCCGGGCTCCATGGGTAAAAGCCCGGCCACCAGACGCTCGCCATCGTGCCCCCCCTCCAGGCCTGGCTCCAGAGTGGGGCCCCGGTGACCCGCGTCCGGGCGAGGGAACACCAAGTCCAAGGTTTTCCTTCATCATTGGGGTCTTCGGGCTGCACTTTGTCTGGTCCCTCACCTAGGACCTGTCTGCCTTGGGTGACCCTACCAGGGGCATGAAGCCCCAGACAGCATAGCTCCTAGGATCATTGGGGCACTCAAACCCCTCCACCACGATAAGGTGGCAGCCCATGGAGGAGGAGCATGAATCAGGTAGTTAAAATGATTTACAAGTACAAGGATCCCAGTATGCAGTTACACAACCCTCAAAGCCCTGTGATAACCATGAGAGCGACAGACACAGAGTGACTCAAATATCTGAACCTGCACCAGAGTCTTAACCCATGCTCCCTGTACTGACTGATTAAGGTTTGTTTTTGGGACTAATCGTGGGACTAACTCCAGGGTGCAGCCGAAGGAAGGCGTATCTCTGCAGAAACTGCATTCGGTTCTTATTTTGGTTGGATTTTAACTACCTCAGTGCAGTAAGAGGCTGTGATTATGTGTGTGCATGTGCGTCCCGCACCCTCACTACATCAAAGCATGCCTCAAGGTATCTGTGACTCACGCTTTGCCATCCCTCAGAAATATGCAGTTAAATTTGACCCTGAGCCAAATGCGCCACTCGAACACCTCTTCCCAGCTCTCATGCTGATCTTAGTGATTTACAAATCATGTTTACCCACTTCCTCTGATTGCAGCAAAACCAGAGCACTCCTTAACATAGTTTTGAACACTATGGCGAACAGAATTAAGGTTCTGCTTTGAGTCTGAGTTGTTTAAAGCTGAGGTGGGGCTTCTGGAGATCCTGTCTAGGTATTGACTTGTTGGAGATTTAGACTATTTGGATACGAAGGTTCTGGCATAATTTTTCTTGAATATTTCTTTCTAGTGTTGGGCAAGTTGATTTAAATTGTTTAGTATCTTAGCATCATAAGAGGCCTTCACACCAGTCAAACGCTCGTCTGTTTGTCAAGAAAGTCTTGTTTGTTTGTGGAAGCATGAATTCACCATCGAACTGCTGTGAAAACTTGGTTTCCATTCGATTAAAGTGAACTTACGCTCCAAAAGCAGGACGTGAACTACAGCGCAGGACAGGGTCAACAGAACCAAAACTAATGTGAGACTTTAGCGCTAGCAGGAGAAATGGGTCGGGGTGTTTTACCAAAGAGAAAAGGGAAATCTTACAGCTGCTAAATTTGGACACCACAGCATTTTTGTTTGCATTTTGTGTTGCCTCTTGTCTTCAGAGGTTGTTTGTGTCGTTTCCGTTGGTAGTTCTTGGTGCAGCAAACTGGACAGGAGTTGCCCTGTGCAGCTATCATTGCAGATTGATGATGGTGGTTGAGATGATGTGGTTGACGTTAATCAAGAAGACAGTCAATGAATGCAGGCTGCTGCCATTTGGTCCGGCTTGTACAACCACTGAAGTGGTTTCAAATAAAAGGGGAATAACAGCGCAGAAAACAACGGTGCTTCATATTTAGAATATAGACTTGTTAGAGTTACTGCAGTGAAGTTGTGCCTTAGATTTTACGTACAGTCGTCCGTTGGTCCTGATTGTCTTCGTTTGCATGAATTGGAGGAACTTTTCTTTTCTTTTCAGGACTCGAGTGTTTATTTTATCTGAAGTGCTCAGCTGGAGCTGCTGTAACATTTCTGTCAGAACAGGAAACGCTGATTGATAATGCAGCTGCAGAGCAACATCCTAGCGTTTTGCATGAGAGGGAATAAACAGGCGTGATGTGGACAGATGTGAGTTGAATGCTTGATTTCATCTTTACTCCCATCGGACGCCGTTTCCTCCTCCTCACCTCCCTTAGTCTCTGACGGATTCTTTTCGCGTTGTGAATTGAAATTTCCCCCGTCCTGGTTTTCCCTCTCTGCAGGTTGATGTTTCCGCAGCGGGCGCCCGCAGGGTCGCTTTCCAGCCTGACCGCTGCCACCAGCTCTCCGCTGCCGAAGCCGCCGGCCTCCTGAGCGGGTCGATCGATCGCCTCGGAGCTTAACGAGACGAGCGCGCCGGGTTCCGCCGCGTCTGCCAGCGGTCGAGCGGAGCGACCTCCGCGTTGCCTGGAGCCGGCCGGCCTCCGTTGCCATGGATACGGAGTCCACCTACTCCGGCTATTCCCATTACTCCGGGCGCTCCCGGGGATCGCACAGGCACGGGTAAGACTAAATCCTGCTGGTTAATTATTTACCTCCAGAGAAGCTGGGACTGATGAGCTTTGATTTGGCACTGATGTTGTTGACAAGTGATTATTTATTATTGATGAGGGGGGAAAAAAATCCACATTTCTTCAGCCATATTGATGTTTGGGACATAAAACAACCACCAGGTTCCTCTGCAGCCTGGAAAAGCCTGGAATTTAGTTTGTAGTTCCAGGTCTGGTAAATGGAAAACAAAACTGTTTATGGAAACCGAACTTTCACTACTGAGAGAATAAATGAGTTTTTAAAAATTAGAAATCTTTCTCTCTTTCTATTAACGATGTCTCTCCTAGTGTCCTTACTCATTTTTTTCAGTTCCTTGTTTGTTGCCTTTCTTTCCTTTCTTCATTTCTATCTGTCCTTACTTTCTCAGTTGTCTTCATTCATTCCTGTTTCTTTCTTTCTGTCCTCTGATTGTCTTTCTTCATTTCCTTACATTTATCGTTTGTTCCTCTCTTCATTTTTTCCTTATCTGGTGATGTGAATCTGAAAAAATTACAAAGTTATAAAGAAAACACACCAAAGTCATACACATCAAATATGTTGGTCAATGTTTAATATATTATTAGAGGTCGCGCTGATTGCAGTTTTCTAGCCTATCGCCAATTACAATCTTCAAAAATCTTGACCAGCCGATTCCGATTTTCACCGATACTGAGATTTATTTTTGATATGTCGCTAAATATAGCAAGACAGTCGACGGACTTGCAACAGCAGGGTTACTATTGTTAACTGCAAACTAACATTCAAACCTCTCACTGCAGAAGAGAAGATGACAGCGGTTGATTTTAGACCTTTAATGAGGTAGAAAAGATCGGCTTCACATCTAAGTATCGACCAATCACCGATCTCCCAAAATGAAGGAAATCAGCACTGATAAATTGACTTTTGAACCCCTATGATGATTCAGAAGTGATTCTATAAACAGGTGGATTTTTAGTCTACATTTAAAGAAACTCAGCGATTCGGCTGTTTTGCAAAACTAACTTACAAGTAACTTTTTAGCAACATATATGAGCTTGTTTTAACTCAATAAAATACCTGTTCCATTGGCAGATTATTTCACTTTTAACAAGACATGTTCCCCATGTTATAGGAGAAGTAGCCTGCAAAAAGAACTAGTAGTTTTTCATCAATATTAAGAAATTATTTACTCCTATATCTTGCTGGAAAGTTACTTGTGAGTCAGTTTTGTCTTATTTCAAGTGTACAAAGACAAAAATACTTGGTAAGATTTAGTGTTTTTGCAGTGTAATAACTAAGCAGACCAACCAGACTAGAATCAGAGATAAAACCAAGAAGTTCTTGATGATCAACCAGCCAGAGTTTCTACTTCTCCTCCTCTCTCACGTCTCTGCAGACTCATAGTCCCATGAGGGACATCAGTCTGTCAGAACCCAAATGGACGTGGTTGACAGGTTTGGTGGGGGGGAACAGGGAGGACAGGTGCGGAGGAGGCCTCACTGACTGACGGCGCTGCCGGATTGCCTGTCGCATGCCGCCCTGCTTCCCTCCCTCTCCTACTGCCACCTGTTGCCTCTCATGTCGTCTGCAGCTCCTCTTTCTCCTGAATCTCCTGCCACGTTCAGCAGGACAGACCGGGTTGTAGTGGTTTTGGGTTTTTCATTATAGTTTACTTTGTTGTGACTTTCCAATTAACCAAATCATAAAAACACAAAAAAAACGACTAATATTAATATTTCAAAAGCAAATCTAAACAGGTGGATATTGAGTCTGGATTTATAGGAAGTCAGTGTTTCAGCTGTTATGCATTTTTCAGATTTGTGGAACATAGAAGCTGAATGCTGCTTCTCCATGTTTTTGTCAAATTCAGTTAGCTTTACTTTTTTTGTGTGTTTTATAGCTATTATTGGTCAAATATTGTTTAGTTTTAGTTCAGTCCTTATCAGTTATATTAGTAGTTTTATTCCTTTCATACTCTGGTTCATTTTTATGTGCAGAATTCAAACAGGTGAAAGTATTGTGATTATGTTTACATTGATTAGATAGTGAATACTCAACAGACGATACCATTAAAATATATATATAACATGTGATCAATTATTGTTGAACAACCAACTGACTCTGGCGTTTTATCCCAACTTTTGCTGTCGCCATTTTGCAGACTAGTTTAAATGGTAGGATATGGAGAATATGTGCAAATATGTGTGAGAAAAAATAATAATTTTACATCAGTTCAAAAGGCTAATAAATGGATTCATAAACACAAAAATGAAGGATGTTATATCTATAATTTCAGTATGTTTTAGATCCAGTTAGTTACACTTTCCCCCCATTAATTACCAATTAATTAAAATGTTTTCTCAATTTCAGTTTTCATTATTTCATTGGTTTTAGTTAACTATAATAACTTTGCTGCAGGTGTGTCACTCACATTCCCCAAATACAAGTTTTCCTCTGAAGGTGCCCTTCCTCTCACCTGAAAAGAGCATATGGGCCCCACATCCAGGCTCCATCGCTCTCCTCTGTTCTTCCTCCCGGTGCCAAAACCTCGGGCTGTCCCCTGATTTCATAAACAAAACCTAGATTGTTTCCTTTGCTTGCTCTTCTGAAGGTAATCTCTTTACACTCCAGATTGCTGCTGTCTAATTACTCTGATGCCAGATCCCGACAAATACGAGCTGCTACATTTCTTATTTCTCTTTGGTGCCTTTGGATGTTAAAGTTTTTCTATATTTTGTCTTTTTACAACCACAGCCTATTATTTGGAGCATTAAAAAAACTAATGTAGGTTTTTGTTTTTTGAGTCCTTTCCTCCTTTCAGTAGTGACTCTTTAAATAATTGGTTAGTTGAACATCTCATATTAGCAGCTGCTCATGTGGAAAATTAGTTCATTTCATTGGTATTAGTCCAATTTACAGAGCAGGACTCAGCGTTGAGATGGGGCCGGGAAGCTGTGGCTAATTTATGCATCTGCAGCTGTAATGGCACCTGCAGGCTGAGGAGAACCTGTTTTTAAAAGCTAAATGTTTCAGTTGGTTGATTTTTAGTTTGGAAGCAAATTGAATTAAAAACTCTCTCTAACTAAAGACAATACGTAAAGAACAGGGACTTCTTTGTGTCGATAGGTAACGTCTCATCTGATCAGATAAATCACATGTTGGATTCCACAAGGTCCAATCCTGGCATCCCTCATATTTAATATCTACATGCTCCTGCAAGCCCCTGTTATAACAAAAAGTTTGATTAGTTACCATAACTACGCAGATGCTCTACATCCAAACACTGAACTGATGCTTAGAACAAATCAGAAGAGAAGCAAAATTGAAGGGATGATCTACAATCAGCTCATAGTTTTAGTTATTACAGCTGGAAACTAAAGATCAGGTCTGAAATGTGACTGGAACCTTCAGGGACACATAAAGACAGTTACAAAGTCGGCCTTCTACTACCTGAAGAACATTTCTAGAATTAAAAGACTTAATTTCTAAGCAGAAAGAAACACATCAATGCATTTATATTTAGTTACATTGATTACTGTAACAGTGTTTTCAAAGGTCTGGCTAAAAAAAAATTAATCAGATACAGAACACTGCTGCTGGCGTTCTGACTAAAACCAGGAAGATGGAGCACATCATTCCATTTCTAAAGTCCTTAAGCTGAAGAACCAAACATGGTGAAGCAACATTCAGCTTCTATGCAACACAAGTCTGGAAGAAACTTACAGGAAACACTGAGTTCATGTGAATTAAGGCTAAAAACCCACCTGTTTAGAGATGACTTTGATTCATAATAACTGGAACATTGATCAATATATTTGCTTGATGATTGTGATGATGGTATTAAACAAAATGAAATGTTGTTTTACTCAATCTTTAAAAATAAAAAAGAGAGAAAGTGCCATCATTTCCAAAGTTTTCATTCAAATTTACCCAAATGCATGAGTTTAGATGATTGTGTTGCCCTCCAGTTCTGGCTTGCAGGTGTCCTGGTTGCAATGCCAGAGAAGAAGAGATGGACATTTTGATCCACAGAGAGTCTGGCATGTCACCCTGGTTGGCCGCGCTATTTCAGGAGTCGGCCTCAGATCGTGGAGGAAGTGATGCTTCTTCCCCAGTTTGCCAGGTTTTTCCAGCTCTCGCAAAGCCCCTTCTCTAATTCTTCCACTTTAGCCTTTCCAAGAAGCCACAGTCATTTCCGGGATCCACGCCGAAAAGTCAGGATCCATTAATCAAACCGGAGCTCGGCATGGTGGCAAACCAAAGCAGCCAGCTGCATGCTGATGAGGCTGTGGGAAAGGTGGAGAGGTGATTTTATAGAAGAGATTAATATGCGCAGTGGAGAAGGTGAAGGTGTGGCAGATTGTTTAGGCAGAACAGGGTGTTTTTAAACCGTGGTGGTGGGCTTGTTTTTATCAGATGAATCATTTTAATACACTCATCTGAAAATGCAACCCAAAAATGACTCAACAGAAAAATTACCTGACGTTAAGCTGTGTCCTGCTGTTCAAATCGTATCTGAAGCATTATGCTTGAAGGCCAAACTATAGACCCGTTGCAGAGTGATGTCACACATGCACAAGATCTCCATCTTCCTGCTGGAGGCAAGAAGCTGCTCGCTAACAATGACTAGCATTGGTTATAGCTGTTAAGTTGCCAACAGAACATGCTAAATTTTAAATGTACATATGATATATAAACAAAAAAGGGACAAAGTGCTTTGCTACTAATTGCCAACACTACAACAACTAAATAACAAGGTCAAGAAAATGTTTTAATTCAGAAAACAATAGTGAGGAGGAGGGAAGTAGCTCACTTATGCTAGCTTGACTATGACAACCTTAACATGTAGATGTGCTGTGGAATTCGGTTTCAGTTCAGTTACAAAATAAAAAAAGATGACTTAAATACACCAACTATGACAGATCATCAGTAGAGCAGGTGCTTAAATTAGCTAGCCTGCCACAGCAGTGTTATATTAGCTAATAGCAGCGGCAGCTAATCTACCACCGCTGTGTTAGTTTAGCTATAAGTGCGCAAATATAGGCTGCATGTGTATATGAAGGTTTTATAAAAGAAAAACTTCATTCTGAAGGTGTTTTGACTTTTATTTTGCGCCTCGATCAGTTACATGCAGAAGGCCAAGTTGAATCCTCTTACTCGGGTATTTTGAAGTGTCTTTTGTCACTTCCTCCTCCCTGATTCTCCTTGGTAGCAGCTTCCTGATGTTCCCCAGCGTTTCTCCTGATTTTCATATAGACTTTGAAGTCTTCAGCGAGCGCCGCTGCTGCTTCTTCCACAGCGCTCCGCTCCAATTAATCAGCAACAATCAGTGCCAGCGTTTGACTGATGATCTCTCCCTCCAGAATAACCATCACCACAGTGATTAGGGCAGTTGTAATAATATTTAAAGTAATAATGAAGGTGGTAACGTATTTAAAGGCTTCCATCACCGTCCTAATCTGCTGGATTTATATGATAAGAAAATGTCAGTCCGCAGCTGCAGGCTGTTCAAACTCTGCTCCCTTTTTCTTTCTTTCTTTCTGTGTGAATGTATAACAGCGGCTGAGACTTTCTGTAGGAAACCAGGAGCGTATTCATAAGGAAGTGCAGGAAGAGAGGCTGGAAACGCCCTGTAGTCGCTTCCAGAGCGGCTCTGGTGAACTGTTGTATTTCCACTGCTGTCAATCACCCGGCTTCCTCCACTCTCCCCTGCAGCCAGGATATCCTGTGTGCTTTGGAGACTCTAGATGTTTTTATTGATGGTTGCTGTTTACAGGCAGCTGATCTGATTATTTTAATGGGTTTTTCAACTTTGACCACAGTAATGGCTGCACAGGCTTTCATAGTCAGACTTGATGGTAAGCTAGGCTACGTTCAGATTCTCAATTCAGTTTTTTTGTTTTTGCTCAAATCCAATTTTTCTTCTTTTATTTTCTGCAGTTGTTCAAACTACTACAATAATTAAATGCGACCGCAATCAGACTTCTGTTACGACCCCAAAGGACGGTGGCCCTGAGGTGCAAACCACTTCCACAAATACTAACTACACTAAATGTTATTGTGTTTTTGTAATTTGTAGATTTATTGATTTGTTGAAGTGGTTTGAACCTCAAGGCCACCGTAGAAAAAAACCCATAAACGGGGTGTTTACAAAATGTTTACAAAATCACTTTTATAATTATATTTATTACGATTTACCCAACACTCATAGTATCTTGTTTATGCACTTGTTTTTATTTATAATTGGGGTTTTTTTCTTTGTGTTTTACAATTTCTGTTGTAGGAATAGAATGACAAATAAAATGAACCGATGTTAAAGTTTCAAAGTAGCGACGGAGGAAGCTATGAAAAAGAAAGCTCAACTTCTTTTTATAGCAAAGTTTGACTTGCATCTTTCTGCAACTTTTGTAGAAAAGTCAGAATCAGCAGTGACATAATTTCAGTTTCAAAGTATAGTTTTTATAGCTGCTGTTTAAAAGCAAGTAGCTCAATAATTTCCTTTTAGACTATCGGCAATTTTGTTTAGGGAGAGATTATAATCCATTTTATTTATGGTTTTGGTTGTTTGTGGATTTTATCTTTTGTTTTTTGGTTGTTGTGTTTTATTTTAGATATTTAAAAATGTACAATTTTGGATATTTAAAATCCAAATTAAATCTGGATTTGGCAACAACTGGATTATTTTCTAGCTCCTGCAGCTTTTCAAATCAAAAGCATCAATCCACTCTAAACTGCATTCGGTTAGGTAGAAATATGGCCACTCAGAGAAACGCTTCATTTCGGTTTCACAGAAGTGAAAAAATATCTCAAAAGATTTTAAAATATCTAAAAAGTGTGGCGTGCTTTGCAGAAAATTTTAATTTACAGCGTCTAGCATGTCTCAGGTCAATAATGTAAAAGCCGGATAAAAAGCGACATGCCTGTTCAGATCGTACCACAGCTGGACAGTGGTGCAAATTTCTTTTTTTTTTTATTTCGGTGAAAAGATCACAATTTGTCACAAAAAAAATCATGCTGGATGATTGTAGCTGTATCAATTTTTCCTGCACTTATCTCCGTTTTCCCATTAAATCTGATGAAGAAAGGCTTCCCTGCACCATCATACTGCCACTTCCGTGCTTCACTGTAATCCTTTTCTGATATTTGGTGGTTTAGTTGGTCAGTCACATACAATTCCAGAAAATTTATTAGGATCTGTGGTTGTAATGAGACATGGAGCATATACTGTCCTACTCAGACAGTTTTTTAGTTTATTCTGCGCCGTAGCTTTACCTTAGAGCCTGCAGGCGAAGGAAACAGATGAGGGATTAGCGAGGTTTTCCTCCGCTAATGGAACAAGTGAGTGGGGGAATCGGGCCACGTGGGGATCAGGTTACCTGCCGTTCATGCTCTATGCTGGATTAATGACTGGAGAGGCACAAACTCCACCAGAAACTGTATTTTAATCATAACTAATTAATTCTTCTAATAGGAAGACAGATAAAATAATATTTAATAAGGTCATTTTCTTTCATTTTCTGACAGATTCTAAAATCTGGCTGCCAAAGAGAGCAGCCTTGAACGGTTTTGTTCCGTCTGTACTTTTAAATACGTAGAAGAAGAGCACTTGTTGCTTGTTGTGTCTATTGGGCTCAGCACTGCCCCCTATCAGTGAGGCACGGTACTTTCTGCCGCATTTAAATATGTCACACACATTCATGAAATATATCAAACAGACTGGAATGTCAATGTGTAATTAAACAGGTACACATGTACCAAATGCTTGCTTCATTCACTTGTGTGAAACAGCACCCCTAGAGGTGAGGCACAGTACTGCACTGGCTCATCTCGGTTTTTCCAACACAAAATGCATAAATTCTGAAATTTTGACCATAAAATTGTTGAAATTACCAATAAAAAAAACAATTGATAGAAAGTTCAAATTGATTTTCTCTCATTGTTGTTAGCATCTACTTTGCTTCTCTCGTTGTTATTCTTACTCATCGGGGTTAAAGGTCACACAGATGGAGTGAAACAAGAGGAACGATGGGGCCCAACAAGATTCTTTTGTTTTTCTTCTTCCAGGGAGCGAAGTCGGGACCGGCACAAGTCACGCAGCAAAGACAGTCGTTCGGAGAAGTCCGTCACCATCAACACGCCGCCCGCCGAGCCGCTGCTGGGCGATTCCTCGCTGCGGGGCGAGCAGGTCCAGGTAAGATGGCGCCGTTCACCCACCAACCGCTGTAAGCTGCATGAGCCGGCCGCTCTGATTTAGAGGGGATTTGAGGAGATTTATCGGTTAAATGAGCTGGAGGGAGTGTCGGGCTGCGACGGGCCATCTGGTGCGTCGGGCCGGCCCACTTTCCGGTGAACCCAACAGGAAGTCTGGAGCAGACAAACGGGATCCGCAGGCAGAACGCCGCCTCGGCTGATAGCAGATCTCTGCTTGATCCTGTTTGTGGACTCAGCAGATTCTGGGTTTAGCTGCAGGAACCGGGTCAGTGTGACACCAGGCGACCAGTTAGAACCCCTGTAGAATGGACCAGGCCAAGCCAAAGCCGAAGCTGCAGCTTTTTGCCATCAGTCTAATAGAAAAACCCTGAAATCATGTGGACTCGGGTGTCTGCAGGCGCAAATGATGGATTATGTGATGGATTATTTGGAAAAGAACACGTTTAAGGTAGGATTCTGGATGTTTGGGATTGGCATTTAGTTTCTACCTGCTCGTGTTTAAACTTAAAATCTGGATCAGATTGTGTTGCTTGGACTGAGATAAAAGCCAGCTGACAGGTGGATCAGAGAGCAGCGCCTCGGCCGGCGTGTTGAGACGCGACTGCAGAGGTTTCACTGCAGGGCTACAAACAACCTCAGTCCAACAACAGCAACTCTGCAAACCTGAGAGCTGCTAGTCTGTCCTGTTTTCAACCTTTAAAGCGCTGCTGCTTAGACACATTCAGGTATGATGGATGGGGAAAAAAGCTTTTAGAAATCAGAATTGTGTTTCTATTTCAGTTCAGTCAGAGTTTAAGCTGACCCAGTTTTGTTGCTGCTGAATAATAATCTTCTGATCCTGAATCTTAGATCAGTTACACTCACGTTGTTGTGGCTGTTTTAGTGATAGTTGCTCCTGATGTGATGGTTTTTCTAAACTTTCCTCTCACTTGGCCAAAATAAACAGACTTTCAGATCCAGGGATGTTTCTGACGTAGTTTGGCCTTCATGACCTGAGCAGTGGAGAGAAATCCTTCCTTTTGTTCATTGAAATTAAATTCTTTCTGAGATTAACTGTCTGAAATTGAATAATATTAATTTTATATTTTTCTCAGTAGTATTCTGTCTTTCTGACTGTCTTTACTCGTCTTTTTCTCTGTTGTTTTGTCAGCCTTTCTTTCTCTTTATGTCTTTCTTTGCATTTCTCTTTTCTTTCTGTCTCTTTGCTCATTTCTCTTTCTCTTCCTTTCTTTTCCTTTGTCTTTCATTCTGTCTTTTATTTCTGCTTTTCTGTTTTATTGTCTTCCTGTCTTTATTCAGTTTTTTCTCTTTCTTTTGTTTTTTTCATTTTTTCTTTCTTTTGTTTTTTCGTTCTTTCTTCCTCGTCTTTCTGTCTTTTTCTTTCTGGTCTTTTTCTCTTTTTTCTCTTTTTTCTTTATCTTTTCTGTCTTTTTCTTTTCTGTTTTTCTTTCTTTCTGTTTCTTGTCTTTCTCCCTTCCTTTCTGTCTTTTTTCTTTGTCTTTTGTCTTGTTTCTATCTATCTTTCTGTTTTTTTCTCTTTTCTTTTTCATTCTCAAAGCATGATGCTGCCACCACCGTGTTTCGCTGTAAGAATGGATAGCATCCAGTCAGCGTTATATTTCCAACACACACAGCATTTTGCATGTTGGCCAAAATATGCAAAGTTTTATGAATTGGTGGTTCCATCTACCTCAGCATCTGGTGCCAAACTTAAAATGATCATCTTTTAGCAAATACTTCACTCTTCTATATTCTATATAGACGCTGAGTTTGCTGACAGATCCTTCCACTTGAGCAGTACATCTCAGCAGCTCCTCCAAACTCACTATTGGTTGTCATTATTATTTTTTTCTAAAAATTAGCCCCACCTATGTGCGCTTGTTTCATGTCTAACATTTGCTGACTCATGCGGTCTGTTTTGGATGAACATCTGCTTTCGAGTCAGTCTGATTAGTAACAGCGTCAGCAGACAGACTCCCACACAACATTTAAATAAGACATGACATCACTTGTGTTCATTTTGGCAACTGGAGGAAATATTTTTTATCCAGAATCAACAAATGCTTTAGTGTGTCAAATAAAAAAGTAGAACAGCTCCATCCTTTTCATCAGACTTGTGTCTACAATCATAATAAACTAAAATCCTTGTCTGTATTCACAACGATTGCAAACTTTACATTAACAGACCTGACTACTGGTGGTGACTGGAAAAATATTTAAGATCGAGAGTTTTGACGGTTTCTGATTTCCAATTTTTTTTTAAATCTTTGACCTGACAGCAAGAATTTAATTAAGTCTGATTTAAAAGCGTTTAGATTATTTACCTTGACCTTCTGGTCATTAAAAGTTTAAAGGTAGATCATTAATGACCCACTTCTAGGTCAAAGCATGAAATAGGTCATTACTTCTAGATGATGTCACACTGTGTGTGTGAGAGAAATTTTTGCTTAAAGATGCAGTATTTTGTGTTTTCCAGCCAAATAGTGTCATTTTATAGTATAATCAAGTGATTGTTACCTTCACTTGTTGTAAAAATGTTATCAATATCAAATATGTCTTCAAAAAGATATTTTACTTCCTGACTTGCTACCTGAAAATTGGGCCTCGGTTTGTTTAAAAACTCCAAATTTTTTTGAAACTCCACCTTCAGGAAGTCACCCCAACATGGCTCCTTTATTAACTCTTTAACAATGTTTTTACCATTGAGACGTAGCTCCTATAATGAGCTCAGCAGTTCCACCAGGTGTTTGCTAATGGCTGCTGGCTAGTCTGAAGGAGCTGAGTGGGGGAGGGATACTCTGTGAGGCGGAAGCTTTGAAACTTGAAAACTGCCGCTCTGAGGAGGAGCTTCATCTTGAAGTTTGGGCTAGGACCAACCAGACGTTTTGTACAACTGATTGGTTGCCATGGCGATTAAGTAATTCCTCAAACATGCATGAAAGAGTCAAAACAACTCTCCATGTGTTTTTTGATAAGGGGATAACATAATGACATGATGTAAAACTGAAACATAGTTTTTCTGTTTTAAACAAATAATTCAGAGATTTGACATTTTAATAGGTGTTTAGCATCCTATGCTAACCATTAGCACCAATGTTAGCATTCCTAACTGAACTTGATCTTTTCCCAGCAGGCTTCCATCAAGTGTTGAGATGAATGGACTGTTGAGAAAACATGAGGTTTACTGACCCACTTGGCTCACTTCCTCTTCATAGTAGATTCTTTGTATGTGTGTCGAATTTGAACACATAACAGGATTTAACACACAGCACAGACGTCCTTTATTATTTTATTCATCATGTCTTATTCACGCTGCAGCGTCTGGGACTCGCATATGCTCCAGAATGCTAATGTTTCTCTTTTGGTCCGTCTGATCTCAGCGTCTCGCTGCTGGGTCTTAATCAGAGTCTCGGCTGACAAAGCATCACGTTGCTTAAGGCAGGGATGTCCTCACAATCCGGCAGAGAGCGTTCTCATGACTGTGTCTGTGATGTTTCGCCGCCGGAATTGTTAAACAGACAGAGATGGGAGGGGACTGCATGGGAATGTGTCGGCTGGGGAGTGAGTTTTTTTAACACCGGGCGTGCTTAGATTTTGGGAGGATTTGCTTGTAGATTGGTTAAAAAAAGGAAATGTTGGGAAAAAATGCTCAGCTAAAATACATTGACACAACTAATATACTTTAATTTTAATGTCTCCAATTATTCAACTCCTTCCTGACAAAGCATCTATTTGTTGGAAGGAGCTGCTGCAAACTTACAGCTTTCTTAAAAACTCCTCCAGGCATGGGCAGTCCTAGAAGGGGGCCAACCGAGGCCAATGCCCCAGTAGAACTGGTTCTGAACTCAAGAGAAAATACTAAATCAATTTGTTATGATGATATGCGCTGACACAAAAACCATAGCTCATTGGTTCCTTTTGATAAATATGGTTTTTTACTTTATAAATGAATAAAAAAATTAAGGTGTGGCAGTTTTAGCTTCTGCTCCAGAGCAACATGTAACTCTTTGCCTCTGTGGCTCATTTAATATATTAATAAAATATCTTCCTGTAATTTTTTTAATCATTAATTTGTTCTGAATCCCCATGAAAAAGCAAACACTGCCGCCTGGTTTCTCTCAGAAGCTGCAAGTCTTATGGGGAATAACGACATCAGCTTTTTACATGTAGACTTTACATTTTTTGCCTGTTCTAATTTGGAAATTAGCTCCATTTCCCTCAGATTGGACCATCTATGCACATCCGTTTCCAAGTCTTCCCAACTGGAAGTAGGTCCAGATTGTAATTAGGCCACTCTATTCCATCATTATGCTCTGATATAAATCAGGGTCAGGATTTATTTAGCTCCTTTCCTTCTTCTAAATAATATTTTTAGATACCTTAAGGTAAACTTGTACAGCAGTTTCATCTGTCTTGTAATCTTTAACAATCTTTCTCATCCTCTATGTAACTCTATTCATCTTTTCCATCTTCTGTCCATTTATAACACACTCTCCGCTTCCTAAAACGGTTCGATCCGGTAAACATTCCCCAACATGTCACGTGTAAAACAAACAGCAGCCTTCGTCTGGACCTCCATGAGGGGAAAACATCTGATACTGTTAAGAGATGATGAATAAACTTGAATAGAGCTGTTCTAACAGGTTCCTCTGTTTTCAGGATCCGCTCCAAAGCCCCAAGCTGAATGCTAATGTGTGTGAGTTTGTTAAAAGACTCCTCAGCAGCAGAACATGTTGTTCAGTCTGTGGCGCAGCTAGTTGGATGCTAGCAGACGTATTGACTCTATTGATGAGTTGATAGTCAATCTATTGCCCTGTTGTTGCTTGTTTTACTGGAGATTTGATTTGGCGTTAAGTGGCGGACTGGCAGTTCCTCAGCTTACACTACAAAAACACAAAATCTTAAGTATTTTGGTCTACTTTCTACTGCAAATACAGCTCTGGAAACAACTATGAGACCACTTAAAATGATTTGTTTTTCTGATGTTACTTTTTGTAAGTTTATGTTTGACTAAAACAAACATTGTTCTTTTATTCTATGAACTACTGTCTACATGTCTCTGAAATTCCAAGCAAAATGTTGTTTTTATTTGTAGAAAATGAGAAATGGTCAAAATAACAAAAATGTACAGTGCCGTCAGACCTCAAATAATGCAAAGAAAACAAGTTCATATTCATTTAGAAACAACAATACTAATGTTTTAACTCAGAAAGAGTTTAGAAATTAATATTTGGTAGAATAACCAGGAGGTTTTCAATGCGGTCCAGTTCAGTGGTCTCTTCATTTTTTCAAGAGCCGCATCTTAGTACACTTGAAATAAGAAAACTAACTAACAAGTAACCTTTCAGCAAGATATATTCTTAATATTGGCAGATTATAAACTGTCGTGTTTTAAGGGAAATAATTTGCCAATGGAACAAGTGCTATTTACTTAAAACAAGCTCTTATCTCTTGCTGAAAAGTTACTTGTAAGTTAGTTTTATTTTATTTCAAGCGTAGTAAGATATTTGCACAAGAAAGTAGACCAAAATACTTGGTAAGATTTAGTGTTTTTGCAGTGATGTGAGTAAGAAATGGGACTAGAAGTAGCAGATGCAGAAAGGAAACATCATGCTAAGGACAGTCATGCTTTTGAGTAAAAATCTTTTTTAAATTGACAGGAAATTTGAAAATGTCACAAGGTAATTGTGTTATTGGAAGACATTACTAACAATTTATTAGCACTAACAATAAAGCCTTAAATTCAAGCTTAAAGAAAAATCCTTAGTCTGGTGGGAACTCAAGTACAGCCTGATGGCCCACCAGGCTTATAAAACACTGGGGGAAACCCTGATGTTGTATGAAGCCGTGTTATTTTACTCATTTTCTTTGTTGCTATTTGTGGCAGTGATCAAATTTGGGGGCAATCTGGTTTGAATTGCTTGTGTTCTTTGAATTGCTTCCAACTCACATTCTCCAAAGGATGAAATCCAAATCATATCCTCTCTTACTTTCTTTCTCGCCAATCTCCATTGAGTCCCATAATTCCCAACTCTGCTTTCTCGTTGACCTTCCTCCCACCCTGCCTGCAGTTCAGTTCATTGTCGCTAATTAACCTCAGCTGCTCTGTGATCTCAGCTGTTTGCCAACTAGAGCTGAACGTTGCACATGGACCATACGGTACAAGCAACACAAAGCGCCCTGCACTCCTCTGCAGACGGCCGCACAGGTAGGTTCACCTCCGTACGCTGGAAGAGCGCAGACACGGACGCAGAAATGTCCAGGACGTGGAAGAGGCAGAGAGCTTGCGTTCATGTTTGGGACCCCTTCTTTCTGGTGAGTCTGACCTGGCTCTGATGTCAGAGCGTTTACGGATAAAGCTACACGTAATATCGGGTCTCCAAGGTTTGTAGTTAAGTAGATGCCACGTTTCCCGCTTTTTCTTGTCTTGGTTGAACATAGTTCAATGAGTTGGAAGGAATATTGAGTCAAGGTGGCTTTGAATGACTTTGCCTTTTTGGCAATTTCTCCACTAACCTTGCTGTTTTGGGACTTTCTACATCCATCTTGAAACTACGCGAGATCATCTATTAGGAACATTTTGTGCGATGTCCTACGGTTTTCCTCTATTTTGTAGCCAGCTTCCGTAGTACTGAAGCATGAATCAAGCTATTATTGTACGGTTAGAGTGCAAAGAAATATGCTCCTCAGTGTTTTTGATCGGAATGGGATGCCATATAAGAAGAAGCCAACCATTAGGGCCATGATAATTGATTTTCCTGGATGATAAATTGTCCTAGAAGTTATTCCAATAAACAATGATATTGTTGCTTTGAGACCATTTTAGAGCAAGATCAATAAACTTCAAATTCTAATGAACATTGAACATTGGAACTGCAAGACATTTGAAATATCCAGAATAAATAAACTAAACCACAGAAACAACAAATAAAATTAATTATGAAGTCTCTGTTAACAAAATTGTCCCTCAAAATGGAGCTAGTTGAGACCAAGCTGAAGAAGAAAAACGATAAATCATGACCTTCTTATAATTTATCATTTGATTAATTGATTTATTAAGCAGAGCCATGAGCCACGAGTTTTTCCAATCAGATTTAAGCAGGAGAAGATGAACTCTAACTTTGCACAAAAATGAAAATGAAATTAGTGAAAGGTGACAAACAAAACAAGCAGAAATTGCGCTTCCCTAGTTTTTAGAGTATTTGTAACCTGATCTGAACTCTGGTTGAAACTTTGAGAAATCTAAATAGTTCATAAAACAAGAGACCGCGACCTGACTCTGATGACATCGAGCGTTTGGAGCGGCTGTGTTTTACCTCCCCAGAGGCACACACACATGGACACGCACGAACACACGTGAACATACATGTGACGGTTCTCGTGGCGGCACGGAGACGCCGCGGTGCTCACTGGGTCAGAAGCAATAATCGTAGAGTGGTGCTGAGGAGAGAGACGAGCGCAAACTGTGATTGGCTCTTCACCCCCTCCATCCCAACTCCTCTTCATCTCCCCATGCTCCCTCGCTCCGCGTCTTTCCTCACAAAGCCCCTCACATTATGTGCCAAGTGAGCGCGCCGTTCCATACAATACCTCCTGAGGCATGATGGGAGAGGTTTCTATATAAAGACGGATAAAGCGAGGAGTGGGGGGGCGAATGGACAGTCGGTGAGGTCACACTCCGGGATGAATCGCCATGGTTTAGTACCGGCTGGAGCGCCAAGCTGAAGTTCAGAAACAAGATTAATTCGGATGCTGTCGCCAACGGTGATGGAGGAAGGGGACGAGGTTTTGCAGGTGCTGGAGGTTGGAGAGGCAGTAGAGGCAGTAAAGGAGGTGATCATCAGCACCATAGAAGAAGAAATCCGCAGGAGTTCACCTCTAAACTCTAAAACGAGCCAGGTACGATTGACACGTCGGTTGGGCTAATCTGATTACCGCCGTAGCGACCGGAATACGCGCTGGCTGTTAATTCGCTGCCAACAGATGTTGACTTTTAATTTTCAGAGTTGTTTTAGTTCCTAATGAAATCATCTGCATGATCTGGAATGCATTTGCTCTCAGGCATAAACTTTAAACGACTCTGTTCACATGTGGCGCTCTTAGATCCAACGCTGCTGCATCACAGGATGTTTACGAAAGCAGCCAGAGTGGAAAGAAAACACAGGTGTCTCCTGACGACAACCCATAAACATATTTACAGAAAATGTATCAGGTTTTTATTTAATTTTTTCCAGTATTTCTCGTCCCAACTCTCCAAACTGTTTCAGTTCTCCATTGTCTATCTGAACGGTCGTGTTTTTTTCTTGTTTCCTTCCTTGTCCTGACACGTTCCTGGCAGCCGCAAACATCATCCACTGTGTTGAAGCTGCAGTGAGGAATGCATGTTGCTATATTTTTCACAAACAGACACACACACCTTGCCGGCCTCCCAGGAGTAAGCAGCGTTCCTGCACTTAGAGCTGAACAACAGAAAACAGGCTTTTAGTGGACGCTTCATTTACTGTGGCGGACAATAGATGTTATTTATTCTCCAGCGGAGAAAGAGCCATCTAACCCTTCATACATATTGGTTTTTTAAAAGATTTTCTTACATTATGGTGACTATTATTTATGATTTGTGTGAAATAAAAACATAAACGCTTTTAAAAAAAAATTGGAGTATAAAAATTATACTTCAGTTAAATCAGGGGTGTCAAACTAATGTTTGTTTTGAACCAAATCACAATCATCAATGCTCTTAAAGGGCCGGTAGTGCCAGAGTGTATCAATAAAACCTGTTCACAAACTGTTAAAAGATCAATTAATTCTTAAAATTAAATAATATTATTGAACATCTTTCCAGTACCTCCAGTGTTTTCTGTTGATTTTGTGTGATTTTTTACAATAATTCTCAAGAAACTGGAGGGACTGATTGTTATAATTTAGCAGGAAACAGATAAAACTGCATTAATTTGATTTATGACATAATATGTAAGCACAATTAGTGTTTAGTCTAGAATCTAGAGGGCCACTTAAAAGCTACAGCGGGCTGGATTTGGCCCACGGCCCTCAGGTTTGACACATGTGATGTAAATGCTATTTGGAAATTTTCTGGATGAGTTTTTGCACATCTAGAAACTGAAATTTCCCTCAATTTTACTCAGATTCATTCCTCTGCATCTGGAAACATGCTTTTTTTAAAAGTCAGTTCAATCTTGACTTTGACTAGGCCACTCTAAGCTATGGATCTCATGCAGGTTCCTCTGACCTGCTGTCCTGTCTCTCTATTAACTTGTTATGTTAATAGAATAGAGGCAGTTTAAAGTTCACCCAGATTAAGATCTGTAATGCAGAACAACTGAACAGTAAAAAAATCACACAATTCTTAAAATAAATAGTGACAAAGCTGTTTTTTTAACCAAAAAACAACATTTTACCTAAATGTTGTTTAAAAAGTTGCTTTTCTTACATTTCTGAACAACTCGAGTTTTAAACGTTCGCATGGTTTTTGATTTGAGCTTTTTAATGTAGCGTAAAGTTGGTTTAAATGAGTGTTTAACGCTCAGCATCAAATTCCCCATGTTGAAGCATTTAGTTTACAGTTTTTAGGGATTTTTATCAAAGAACCTTTTACATCTAATCTGCCCCCTTCTGTTATGCTATTGCTCTGACGTTGGAACATAGTCTCTTGTTTTTGTTATGGTTGTTTGCCTCTCTGCTGAATTAGAGACATTTTTTATGCCTTTAGTTTGTAGAATTTGTCAATCCTGCGATCTAAAGATATTCTGGCATGTGGTCGCTTACTCTGAACACTTTTTCACTGAATTTAAGAAAGAAAGTTGAGACAAAGGTGACATTCTATCATCTTATAGCATGCAAAGTTTATTCTATTGATAAATCTTTTGTTTGACATCATCTGATTATCATTATGTAACATATTTTTCAATGTTTAAACGTTTAAAAGCCTTAAAGAGGCTTTTTAAGGCGTCAGATTGTGTCATTAACTCTTTAAAAACCAGAATCTAAAACTGAAAACTGTTTGACTTTTCATGGCTGAAGCAACATCTTCACCTCTGTTTGAACTGTACTTATCTAGGTCTTAATCTTCGTATGATTAATGCTGAGTAAATCGGTGAGGCACATTCTCTCTCTTTCTGTTTTTAAATCTTTTTATTCTTCCTTTCCTGTTGAATATTTTATTTAATTTCAGCTCCTTCCATAATACGAGCTGCTGGGTCAAATTCCTCACTGCAGCTGTAGAACAAGAGCAGATCTGACAGCTTCTGGGTAGCGGTGTGTGTTTTCACATGCACAGTGTGTGTGTGTGTGTGTGTGTGTGTGTGTGTGTGTGTGTGTGTGTGTGTGTGTGTGTGTGTGTGTGTGTGTGCAGAAGATTTCTCATGTCTGTACTTCCCTGAATCAATTGCTTTTTTGTCTTTAATTGGCCGTCTTGTTATTGAACATCCACACCAAACTAACAAGCGCGCAAACAAACGAATAAAATGAGCGTTGAGACAGGGCCGAGCAAAGCTCTTTTGGGGCGCTGGGCAGATTTTCATTTGGGCCCCCTATGCCAACATGTCACCACCACAGTTGGGTTATGACTCATTACATTTACTCAGTTACATTTACTTGAGCAACTTCTATGACTATTTCTGGATTTTCTCAGATTTTTATTGAAAGACATTGATTTGCAAAAATGTTCTTTTGTCTTATGTTATTTTTGTTATTTGTATAAATTATTGTCATTTTAATCCTGAAAATACCAACATTTCCACTTAACTTTATGTCTTGGTCTGTTTTTTTTCTTGCATATTCTGAAATAATTATTTGGTTTAAATTGCAGCATTTAGTTAAGTTTAATGACATTTAGACAACTTGTCTAAACCATGAAGAAGAAAACGACAGGAAGTAGTTGGAGGATGACGTTTTTTAATCACTTATCATGTGAACAAACTTATTCATGCCGCGTTTATTCTTTGATAGAAACACAGCAATCATGAAATAGTGTTCCCTTGACATTAGTAGAATATTAACCAAAATGTTTTTCCTGTTTTTAGGAGACGAATGGCCAACATGCTGCATGAATCTGGCTGATTGCTCTCTCATATTGTTCTCTTCTGCAAACTCTCTCCTCCATATTTGGCTCAAGCAGAAATAATTTATTTGCTGCTTAATGAGATCTCCCTTTGCCTCGCAGCTGCAATTCCTCCCCTTATTTGTTGAATCCTATGAATAAATTGCATGTTTGGCTTAGAGTTTAATGGGGCTGAGGTTTGATTTAAAACGGCCAATGTCAGGAATGTGGTCCCACGTGAACTCTGACCCTGTGAACCCCGGTCCTGCATTCCAGAGCCTAGTTCAGACCTCATGAGGTCGGTTGGTGGACATTTCTCTCTCTAGAGAAATGCAGACGGTGACACGGAGATTTACAACCGCAGGTGAAAACCCAGATGAATCTGAGGTGAAGAGCCGACATGTCAGCAGCTCTGACTGATATTCTGCTGCACCTATAAATGGAATAAAATCCTCAAAATATTCACAAATCTCAGAAAACAAATATATATATATATATATATATTTAATTCGTACAATCCATTGTGGGTTTTGTTTCTCTCTTTCTGCAGGTGTAGAAGCAGACCTTTCCTGTTTCCCTCTTTAACTTTTAACTTTTTGCTCCAGTCCTTTCATAGAGCATCAAAGCAAACGCTGCAATGCTCCACTTGTGAAAGTAAATCTCAGGACAACAGACCATACAGATGCAAATTGGCTTAAACTCTAAGTTTGTCTTCTTTTTTGTTATTTAAAACAGAGACTGAGTAACAAAATCAGGTTTAGAGACTCAACTTGACATCATTTTACTATAGTACATATTGTACCACATGTCACTTTTGTTTTTTCATTTAATGTTCCATTTTCAGCCGCTTGCAGGCCTCCATTACCCCGTTTTGTGGTTGCTGTGTAAAGGTTCCTTATCTCTGTTGTTTTAAGCGTCGTTATCTGCGGATGCAGTCAGACTCAGACGTCAGCGCACGGCCCACTTGGCAGCTCACTTTGGTTTTCTTTTTCCACGTGAACCACATTTCTCCTTTCTTTCTTGTAGGCTTGGATATATCTTAACGCATGTCGGCTAAAATGGATAAAGACACGTCTTAATGTGTAGAAAATGCATTTAAATTCAAAATAGCTTCTTAAAGAGTGAATCAATTCCAATAGTTAATTGTTTTCTGTAGCTAAAATTGACTTAAAATATCTAAAAACAATAAAATGTTGTATCTTTTACTAACAATCATTATGTCTGACGATGAATTGTTCCAGAAATTACTGCGATAAATTATATAATATTGTTATTTTGAGACCATTTTCAAGTAATATAACGGTAATGGCATAAAAATTGATTCTCAAAGATGAATAAATTTTAAATTCTAATGAACGTTTAACTCTCCAAAATAACCAAGGCGGTGATTCACATCATGAAACACAAAAATCAACTATTTAAACATTAGATTTTGCTAAATGCTGTCATTGCACATCAAAATGTTGGTTAGTATTTTATCTGTTATGGTTAAAAAGCAAATCTAAACAGGTCTAGATTTAAAGGGACTCAGTGTTTTGGCCGTTTTACAGTTTTCTGGAAGTTTATGTAAATAAACGAAACAACAAATAAGTCTCTGTAGACGAAATTATTGGGACTAAAGCACCAAACTGAAGACTTTTGTATCCAGTCATTGTTAGAAAGAGAAAAAGCGATAAATTGTGCAATTAATTGATTAATTGATTTATTGATTCAGGATGATAACTGGGGGGAGACCACCACCGCCATCACCGGCACCTCGGAGCACAGCCTCTCCCAGGAGGACATCGTCCGCATCACCAAAGACCTGGAGGACAGCGTGGGGCTGGACTGCCGCCGCTACGTCGCCCGCTCCATCGCTGTGATCCTGGGCCTGCTGGTGTTCTTCACGCCGCTCGCCTTCCTCGTGTTGCCTCACATCCTCTGGCCGGAGAAGCTGCAGAGCTGCGGGACGGCCTGCGAGGGGCTCTTCATCTCCGTGGCCTTCAAGCTGCTCATCCTCCTCCTGGCGGTCTGGGCGCTCTTCTTCCGGCCAGCGCGGGCAGGCCTCCCGCGCGCTTTTGTCTTCAGAATCCTGCTGGCGGTGCTGGTGCTCCTCTTTGTCATCTCCTACTGGCTCTTCTACAGTGTCCGGATACTCGACTCACAAGTACGTGAAAAGACTTACAGCTTTCTCTGCTAAAACTAAAAAGTAGATCTGGAAATGGATGGTATTCTTCAGAGACATTTTAAGAGGTTTGATACGCTGCAGACATATTTATTTTTAATGCCAAGCAAAACACAGATTTCTGCTCCCTGCAGTGATGTTTATTCTGAGTCATAATTTTAAATCCCATTTGGTGGAGGTTTAAAAGGCTGCAGATGCTCTACATCTAGTCTTACACCGCTTCTTCTTGTACTGCATATTCAGACATTGATTATCTGGTTAAAAGTGAGCCATGTTTGTTCCCGTAGGACGAGAACTACCAGGGAATTGTGCAGTACGCGGTCTCCCTGGTGGACGCTCTGCTCTTCATCCACTACCTGGCCGTTGTCCTGCTGGAGCTCCGGCAGCTCCAGCCATGTTTCTCCGTCTGCGTCACGCGCGCCACAGACGGCGAGACGCGGCACTACAACCTCGGACAACTCAGGTGAGGAGAACACCTGCGAAGAGTTCCTCTGCTTTTCTTCCATACCATGTGAAAACATAACTCACACTCTTCTGAAATTATGAAATAACTATAATTAGGCTCAGTTTTGCTAATCGAACTGATCGTTTTTCACACCTGTACAATCAAGAAATCACTTAAACATAACCTGGCTAACAAAACATTGTTTTCTGATGAGATGAGAAAGGATTAACATTTATACATTACAGGGTTACAGTGTTGGGCACTGTAGCTAAAAAACTAGTTGTGCTAACCATAAACAGTAGTTATGCTAAAGCTAAAGTGCTAATTTGCATTAGTTACGCTAATGCATTCTTGCATTCTCACTCATTAGCATTAGTATGCTAATGCTAGCTAGCATTAGCAAGCTGAAGCTAACTAGCAATAGCATGCTAGTACTAATTGGTCATATTCAACAGGCTAAGTTCAACCATGTAGATAAGAGTACCAACAAAATGGCTCTCAAAAAATTAATTTTTTTATTTATGTAATTAACATCCTTTGTTATTTTTTCATGTATTAATTTGTTCATTTATTGTATACTTGCCACTTGCTTAATAGTGTTTTTTTAAAAGAGAGAATATGAGGAGAGGAAACAGAACTGTCATAATAAAAGCATGACTATAAAGGTCTAACTGCTTGAAGAGTTCTTAGCAATCAATAACCAAAACTTCAACACAAATAAAAGTTTACAAAACCCAAAACTAAATTTAGAGTTTAGAGTTTATCTGGAACCTTTTATTTAGTTATTTCGGAGAAGCTACGTTTGTGCAAAGCTAGCCAAAATGCAAAGTGAAAAAATAGCTACGCTATTAGAAAATTAGCTGCTTTGGGACTCCTGTGGACAATCAGTGTTAAAAGTTGAACAATTTTTAAATAAGATTATGCCCTTATCTGAGAATAAAACATGTTATTTTAAAGAAATTTTGCATTGTTCACTTATTAACATTCTGCGTGTGCTCAGATAAAAAATCAACACTCTATTTGTCTGGTTCACATCTGTACAGATTGGTTTGGATAGCTTTCTATGTGAGAATGTATTTTCTCAGTTAGTGAGTGAGAGGCCTGGAAACCTCAGGACTTCCTGAAACAACAAAATAGAGGAAGAGAAGTGTGCTAATATCGACGAGGAGGCAAAAACAGAAAACATGTGAAGGAGACGAAGGCAGAATAAAACCCAGAAACTGGGACACCTCAAGTCAAAGATGGTTGAATATTCCACAATGAGAGGAAGGATTTCATCGGGTTGAGCCTCAGAGACAAAATGAAAAATGAATTTTGCAGTTCAGGATGAGACGGGAAGACTTCAGAGAGGAAGAAAGAGGAGAAAACACTGGAGGAAGTTAAAGGAGGGTGTAAGAGAGAATAGAAAACAAGAGTTTAATAGTTAATGCAGGAGTCATGTTGAAGAATCCAGCAGAGTCCCGTTTGTTGAGCTGGAGGAAAGCAAAACCTTGTTTATGTCAGCTCTACATGAAAACAGCATTTTTAGCTGAACGCAGCAGCTCTGGTTTCCAGTTTCTCACGCCCCTATTGCTGATGGCTTACAATAAAACCTGATGGATTTATAGATGAAGCTTCTTTTTATGACGGCAACGAGAAATCTGACCCGAATTCTTTGCTTCATAACTTAAAGCGAACATGCAGGTGCATTTCTCATGTTGCTTATTCGTTTTGTCACATTATGAGCATTGCAAAAACATTCATGCCTGTTGGAGATTCTAGTGCAAATATCTTAAATAAACAACTTAGAAGTAGTTATTGTTTAAAGTCAATAAATCCTTAATATTGATGAAAAAGAATCTTTTCAATTGGCAGATTATTTCACTGACAATATAGGAATAGTGTCTTGTTATTAGTGAAATAATCTGCAACTGAAACTAGAACTTTTTCATCAATATTAAGGATTTATTGACCATTATTAAAACAAGCTGAAAAGTTACTTGTAAGTTAGTAAAAAAACACCTGTCCATTGAAAGCCTCCTGGGTTTTCCACCAAATATTGATTTCTAAACTCTTCCTGAGTTAAAACATTAGTATTGTTGTTTCTAAATGAATCTGAACTTCTTTGGGGTCTGAGAACGCTGCATCTATGTTGTTATTTTTCTGCAAATAAATACAAAAACATTTTTGCTTGTAATTTCGGAGACATGTTGTCAGTAGTTCATAGAATAAAAGAACAATGTTCATTTTACTCAAACATAAACCTATAAAAAGTAAAATTGGAGAAACTGATAATTTTAAGTGATCTCTTCATTTTTTCCAGAGCTGTATCTAAAATAATTGAACTAAAAACTAAACCAAAGCTACTTAGACTTTTTTCTAAGTGTTTCTAGGGTATTTCTAAGTCTGAAATTTAATCAGATTAACATTTTTGTTTTAAAACATTTGTTTTAGTGATTTGCCTCCATTTTTTTGGCTCCTCTTTGTTAAACTGACACTGAACGCGACAGAAGGAGTGAGATTGTAATGTTTGTGATGCAGTAAATGAGCCGTCGCTGAAAGCAGAAAGTGGAAGCAGAAGGAGGACAGAACGCGGATAAAGAGCCTCCATCAGTGGATCAGGGGTCACGCTGTTATCCTCATATAGGATAATAGGAAGCGCATGCTGCAGGCTGGTGATATTAAGTTAGCAGACAAAACGCTGAACAAAAACCTCTGCATAGAGTGTGTGTTTAATATCTGGACTAGAATAAAGGCGGTGCAGCGTTAAGCAGTCAACTTGGATGGAAATTCCTCATCCAGAGCCGATTTCTACTGCTTCAAAAATGCACAGTCATCTTTTGTTTTGTGTTGAAAGTTTCCACACCAGCCCACGAAGCAAAAGAGCAGGATTCTCTCATTTCCGTTTGGAAAGGGTGGACCAGGGTTTCCTGTACTTAAAGGGGGTAGAAAAGATTGAAAGTACTTCGCCTGATGGGAAAGAGCAACACAATGTGGAGCATTTGTAGAGAAACTCTTAATGGTAACTTTACTGTGTGAAACATGCCTCAGTTTGGTGCTCAAACCTTTTTATATACCTGTTTTCCGTTTGGCGCTTTTGCTAACTTTGAAAATATTTAGCGCACTTGCATTAATTTTTCCGTATCAATTGTGAAATGCTAATTTATTTATATTTACATATGAGTTGAAGTTTTGGTTACCAAATCTTAGGAATTCTTTGTTTATTTTCATGCTCTTATTTTGAAGTGTGTTTTTACGCCACAGTTCTGTTTCCTCTTTATTTCAAACTTAAAGGAACCAAATAAAACAGACAGTAGAAAACATAACGTTAACATAAATACAATATCTAATATAATCTTAATTAAAGTTAGCACTTTAGCATTAGCATAACTTATGTTTATTATTTGTGCTTTAGGTTTAGTGCAGCTAACCTTTAGGTAACTGTTTTAAATACTACAATAACAAAAACTAGAACATTTAAAGCAACAACATTTGTATTAAACTCGGCTATTCAGAATTGTCGAAGTTCAGCTACTAATTATAAACTGCTGCTGTTACCAGTTGGAAGTGATTAATTGCGCTTCCTGGAACATGAGGCAGCTTATTACATTATAAGAGCAGATGATTTATGGAATATAACATGTGAAAACAGCCTGCTTGTGTACAGTCGGTTTAATCGTCCTGGGCTGTGAAAGACAAGACCTGGCACGCAGCGACGCCGATCCAAGCTGCAGCTGCCGACTTCTTTCTCCTGTCATGACATCAAGTTTCACGTTTGAAAACATGGAGGGTCATCCTGTCATCTGGGCAGAAAGTAGATTCACAGCTAATTCCAGTCAAATCTTAGAAGAAGAGCTTGTTATTTGGAAAAGTTAATGACTTTTTGAACTACAGCTCACCTGTCGCCAACCTGCGTTTTGTCAGGAAGTGCTGCGACTGCGACCTTCATTAAATAAATCTAGAGAAAATACATGAATCGGTTTCCTGTTGATCCTTCTCTTTGAAATGTGACAAACATGGTGGTGCTCTGCTGCTCACAAAGTCATTACTTTTAGTGCTGCAGCAGCATCAATCCACTCTGAACACGTCCAGGTTTTATTATGTTACAACCATAAACTAAATATTTGATACAGGCCTTTTGATTTTAGTCTTTATTCTCACTTAGATATGTAGATAAATATCAGTCAAGCTTATTTGTAAAGCATGTTTCAGCAACAAGGTGGTTCAAAGTGCTTTACATGATAAAAACACAAAAATCAACAATTCAAACATTACATTTAGCTAAATGCAGCCATTACACATCAAAATTTTTAAATAAATAAAAGTATATTTAGAATTAGTTGTTCTTTTAAGTCCATATTTGTGGAGAGCATAACTGATTGTTTACTTTCCAGTAAAAATTATAAATTATTTTCCAACCACTTGCACTGAAAAAAGTTTATTTCTGTTCAGTTTTTTTTCCAAATATCTTTGTACGCTTGAAATAAGACAAAACTAACTTACAAGTTACTTTTCAGCAAGATATATTAGCTTGTTTTAAGTAAATAATTCCTTAAAATTTGGAAAGAAGTTCTAGTTCTATTGTTTCATTTATAATAAAACATTTTTGCCTTTTCATAAGTGAAATAATCTGCCAATAAAACTAGTAACTTTTGATCAATATTAAGAATTTACTTACTTAAAAAAGTTAATAAATCTTGCTGAAAAGTTACTTCTAAGATAGTTTAGTCTATTTCAAGCGCAACAGACAAAAATATTTTGTGTTTTTTCAATTTAGGAATTACACTATATTTTGTGTTTTATTGAAGTTTGTATTTTTTTCACTGATTAAATGTGAAAAGGTTGAAGGAGTGCGAATACTTTCTAATTTGTTTTTCTTTTCGTGATTCCTCCGTTAGAAGCAAACATCTCTCTTCATGCTCACTGCTTTCTCTTCTTTGTGTGAGTGGCGCTTGTTATCCTCAAGAAATGCTTTTTTTTGAGTCATAAATATTTGAAAGTGAGCCAAAATCTCCTCCATCTGTTATTTCGTCTTCCTCTGGAGCATTTTCAAACCTACAGCAGGTTTTTAGAACCTTACACAGAAAGAAAAATGTCTTGTGGCTTGTTTTTCTGTTTCCTTCTCCATCAGTCCAGAGCAGCTTTGGGCTACAACGCCTCTCTGATTTGCTTCCCCTTGTTTCCTCCAGTATTCAGCGGGCCGCCCTGGCCATCATAGAGCGCTACTACTGCGACTTCCCCATCCACAACCCGGCTCTGCTTTCTGCCTCCAAGTCCCGGGCGGCCAAGCACCTGGCCGGCCTCAAGGTCTACAACGTGGACGGTGAGTTCCCTGCATGTCTGCTGTGTATTTGGGCTTTTTCTAATACTCCAGCACATACGTGTCAAACTCAAGGCCAGTGGGCCAAATCTGGCCCGCTATGAGGTTTTATGTGGCCCAGAGGGACACGTAAACAGAACCTTGAAATTAGCCATTGTATGCTTAAATAATATTTTAGCAATTACATGAACGCCATTTTCAACGGAAGACAATTAGGGCCTCAGAAATTTTCTTATTATTATTTTTTCACAGAATTCTGACTTTTTTCTCAGAATGTACCAGAATTATTCTGAATTTAACTTTCTAGGATTAAAAGTCAGAATTCTGGGGGGGGAATCTGATAGAAAAAAGTCAAAATTTTGAGAAAAAAGACAGAATTCTGGGAAAAAATCTGAGAATAAAAAGTCAACAGTCTCCCTCTAGACTCTAAAGACACATAAATAGAACCGTCAAGATAACAGCATACTCAAATATTATTTTATCAATCAATTCAAAGCTGTTTTTATCTGTTTGCTGCCAAATTACATCAATCAGCTCCTCCAGTTTCTTGTTTTTATTGTGGAAATTCACACAAAATTAGCAAAACTGTTTCACCTTTTCGCACTAATGCACAATTTTGAGTTTATTGCAGATGTTTTACAAAAATTATGAAAAAGTTAGGCTCTAAGTGATAATTAATTCCCACCTGCAGGTGGCAGTATTTCTACTAAACACTTTAGGTCAAATGATAAAAACTCACATTTACCATTATATTAAAAAAATCACAAAAACAAGCGTGAAATCCTGGAGTGACTGAGAATATGTTCAGTATTATTTAATTTTAAGAATTAATTAATATTTTAACAGTTTTATCAATACATTCGGCCCTTTAAGAACATTCATCATCTTGATTTGACGCTTCGGCTTTAAAGCAGTTCTGTGCTTTATTTTTAAACACATTTATGCTGTTTTCCTCCCTCAGTAACAACTCCCACGCTGAACAGTGTTGCCAGCACCTTCTGTGATAAACTCACAGTTTTTGATGAAAAAAAATATTAATGATTGCCTTATCAGCTTGTATTAACTCATTACAGGACATTTGGATGCTGGAAGGCAGAAATCGATTTCTTAATGCAACATAATTGTGAAATTGTGGACAGTTGCATGAAGCCCGGATGATTTATAGTTAATGTGCTGCAACGTGTAAAAACTGCAAGCAGACTGAGTTGATGTCCTTCATAATAACTTTATTTCTCCTCATTTGCCCCGACGCTAACCCCTTTAAGACGTCTTTGAGGCTAGACTGAAAGCCTACCTGTGGGACAGTAAGTATGTGAAGATGTTTCTGCTGCTGATTGAGTCACTGGCTAAAACACACAGCACTCTACTGTCTGCATGCCACAGGTTGAGGGAAAAGTTTCACGCTGGTGTCAGCTGGCAGGAATGTAACACAACCCATCGATTAAATTATTGCCGTTCCTCAGGCGTACTCAAGATTCATTCAGGCGCTCAAGTTAGCCGTTTGTCTTCCACCTTAAGTCACTAGCTGGATCGCCGACAGTTGTCGTTCCTCCCTCGAGTGTCGCTATTCTTCATTTTTATTCTGCAGCAGCTGCTCAGAGGCTTCCTCTGCTTCTCTTTCTGCTGCATTTTGAGAGAGAGACCATAATCTCTGCTTGATTAAATGTTGTTTCTAAGCACCCAAGTGACTTCAAGTGATTTTTACAATGTCTGACGAGCTTTTTCTTTGACTTCTCTTCAAGTCTGTTGATTTCTGCTGATCTCAGGTCCGGGGAACAACGCCTCAGCGGGAATGGCCCAGTCCCAGTCCAGAGCCATGATCGCAGCTGCAGCCCGGCGCCGCGACACCAGCCACAACGAGCTCTACTATGAGGAGGCCGAGCACGAGAGGCGCGTCCGCAAACGCAGGGCACGGTGAGTGTGGAAGCCACGGAAATTAAATTTATGCGTAAAAAACGAAGAAGGAAAACATACTCTGTCTGAAATTTGAATGCAGGTATTTTTATATAGCTTAGGGTTCTAAATACCTGATTTGAATCAGAGGAGGAAAGTTTGGTGGAGGGAAAACAACTCTCCCTCCATCAAAGGAGACAGGGAGAGTTAGTGAGTAGTAGTAAATCTTAACCTGTTATAGAATGCAGGTTCAACGAATAATAAAAAAACAAAATGATAATAATGGACTTAATTTTTTTAAGTGTGGTAAAGTTCAATATAAACAGCCAGACATAACAGCTTCAGCGTTCTAAACATTGGTTTTCACAATCTCAGGAAAATCATCTGGAGGGAAAAAAATATTTCCGCTTAGTTTAAAGGAACAGTATTTTTTTTTTTTTCAAGACACATAGTACAGCATGGACAAGTAACTGTAATATTCAGTTGTTCTAAAAATGCTTTATATATCAAAAATGACCAAAAGAAATTGGACTTTGTAATTTAACACCTTGTATTTGGGTCTCTGTCTCTTTAAAAACGCCTGCTCTTTCTTTATGACAACATGGCTCCTCTATTAACCCTTTAGCAACATTTTTAAGCGTTGCTCTGAGAAGCAGCTCCTATAATGAGATGCGCAGTTCCACCAGGTGTTTGCTAATTGCTGCTGGCAAGTCTGAAGGAGCTGAGTGGGGGAGGAGCTTTACCTCCAAGGCGAATCCTTTAATTTCCAACCAGGCGTGGAGATTAAAGGATTTCTCAAACATGAATGAAAGAATCAAAGCAACACTCCAGTGAATAATATAATATGATGTAAAGCTACAAAAGTCGATTTTACATAAAACTGCCCCTTTCAAATGAAGTCAGAGTTGGAAAGGTGTGCCATGAATGTTCCTCATTTGTTTGCTGTGCTTCCTCCTAGACTGGTGGTGGCAGTGGAGGAGGCCTTCACCCACATCAAGCGCATGCAGGAGGAGGAGCCGAAGAAGGCCCCGGGGGACGTGATGGACCCCCGAGAGGCGGCTCAAGCCATCTTCCCCTCCATGGCGCGCGCCTTGCAGAAGTACCTGAGGACCACCAAGCAGCAGCACTGCCACAGCATGGAGAGCATCCAGCAGCACCTGGCCTTCTGCATCACCAACAACCTGACGCCCAAGGTCAGCGCCTGAAGTTCTGAGGGTCCAATCAGGGATAGATATCACTGGATTCATATGTTACGGGATGTATCGCGCGCCACACTAGCAGGAAAATTACACAAAGAATCTAAAGAAAGGATGCAATGTCTTGTTATAAGTTTTCAGGTTTGATGTTTATTTTACAATTATTAATGTGATCGCTGTTAGATCAGCTACTGCTGCTATTAGCTAATCTAACACAGCTGCGGTAGGTTAGCTAATTTAAGCACCTGCTCTACTGATGATCTGTCACAGTTGGTGTGTTCAAGTTGCCTTTTTTAAATTTTCTAACTGAACCGAAACACACAGAATTCCACAGCACATATACATGTTAAGTTGTCAAAGTCAAGCTAGCATAACTGAGCTGCATCCTTCTCCTTTGATATATATTTTTTTAATTAAAACTTTTTCTTGACATTGTTAACTAGTTATCAGTGTTGACAATTAGTAGTAAATCACTGGGTCCATTTTTCTTTTATATATCAAGTGTACATTTAAGATTTAGCGCGTTATATGGACTACTTGCCAGCTAGCAGCTAGTCATCGTCAGATAACAACTGATGTGCGCTGCATCGGGTCAGTATTAATGTTTTCATTACTCCTGCTTTGTGCCGTTTTCCATCCAGGCATTTCTGGAGAGCTACCTGTCGCCGGGGCCCACCCTGCAGTACGGTAAGGACCACTGGCTGGGCCGCCGCTGGACGCTGATCAGCGAGGCGTCGGTCACCAGCGGCCTGAAGGACGGAAGCGTCTTCTTGCTCAAGTGTGTGGACTTCAGCCTGGTGGTGACGTCCAGGAAGATCCCTTACGTCCAGATGTCGGAGGAATACATCGACCCCAAATCTCACAAGTTTGTCCTGCGACTACAGTCTGAAACCTCGGTGTAGGACACCAGCTATTTTTCTGTTTTGTTTTTTTTATTCCTCACCATGTCACATTGCTTTCAAATGTTGCTAATTAGGGTTTGAAGTTTTTTATATGTACTTTTCTTTGTTTTTAATATATATGAATATATATATAAATGAATTTATATATCACATGTCTGAAATTATTGCTATTTTAATGTTTGACTTGGTGAAAAGAAGAATTGTTGCAGGATTTCGCTCACGGGTTTGATCGAGATTAGGTTGTGCACAATACTGTATGTATGATTATACAGTCCCTTTCAAAAGTATTAAAGGGGCAGTATGATGTATTTCCAGGTACATGGAACCATTTTATAGCACAATCTGGTAACTATGTCACCTTCAGTTGTAAAAATGCTTTACATTTCAAATATGATGTAAGAGAAATTGGATTTTGCAAACTTGGGATTTTATTTGACAAAACCAACATAAATAGGGCATAGAAGGAAAATCATACAGATATTTAATTCTGAAAAATATACACCTAAATAGGAGAATGAGTAAAAGGGGCTGAAAATAAAAGCACACCACACTTTTCAGCTTTGTATCGGTTAAAAACCTTATTTTGTCCTTCTGAAAAAGGAAAAAGATTTTCAGGACATGGACAATACAATCATGTCCTCCTTCATGTTGGTTTACCACATAAAGTCCTAGTTAATGTAAAAGTTTGCGCTGTTTGTCATGTTTGATGTTTCTTTTTTGAGAAACCGAAGCCAAACGAGTCTGGAAAAATTCACTCCAAAGTTCCCAACAGAGACTCAGAACTGATGTCTTTGTTTGGAACTGGAAGACAGACTTAAAAGAAACAGTTTTGAATTTAATCTGCAGTTCTCCAGGTGCATCGACATCATCATCATCATTGGCGGCGGCGGCGGTTTGGATAACCAGGAAGTGAAAACGAACTCGCGCCCAAAGACGTGAACTCTTCCACAAAGGTTCAGTAATCCTCTCAGGGCTTTTGTGTCTGCCGCATCTGCCTGACACGACGAGACAGAGCTGCTGGTTCTGAAATATAGAAATAACTACTGATTTCTGCAGAGCGGCTCTGCATCACGTAGCAGCACATTCTGTCAGTTCTACGTCTGCTTTGCCCCTTCCAAGCAAAAGTTTCCAGACTTTAAATGACAGATCTTCATGTTTTTTTACACATTAAAAGCGCTTTTATAAAGAACTGGTTTCTATTGTGAATGAAAATGGCGGCAAAATGTAGCAGTCTTCTTGCTCCTGTAACATTTTGTCCAGTTAAAACTACAAACCGGAACATTTTATTGGTATTTTATGTAATTAACAACAGAGGAAAATCTGAAAAGTGTGGCATGCACTTATTTTCCACATCTTGACCGTTATCCCTCTACAAACTGAACATTTTGCACATTCTGATTTGGTTATTAGCTCCTTTTTCAATGGAGAGCTTCAGTTTGACTTATTCTGGACTTTGACTGGGCCATTCCAACACAACAAAATTCTGACTTTAATCTCAGAATTACAAGTTTTGTTCTCAAAATTCTGACTTTAATCTCAATTATAATTGTTTCTCAAAGTTTTGACTCACTTCAGAATTATATTTTTTTCCTCAAAATTCTGAGTTTATTCTCAGAGCTTTGAGTTTAATCTTAGTATTATGACCTGTTGTTTGTGACTTTAATTTCAGGAGATTAAAGTCAGAATTCTGATTAAAATAAAATTCTAATGATGGAAAACAAATTCAGTTTTTTTCATCTATCAGAGTTTTTAAAAAAAACTATACGCCACACTTTTCAGATTAAAAAAAAAATTATTTTTTTTTTTACTAAGGTGCGAATACATTTCCACAGTAGTGTAAAACGTTTTCACCCATCCTTTGAGCTCAGCAGTGATTTCCATGTCAGCGCTTCTCATCGCTTCGTTGTATCAGACCAGGAATCGGCGGAGGCGGATCAGCAGGGTGGAACCGCCGTCCCAACTGGTTTTTTCTTCTACCGCCTGACGTCTCATAAACATCCAATCTTTGGAGGTCAGTCCCTTTAAGTAGGACTTGTGTTTTGCATAATAACAACAAAAATACTCCTATATAAGCTAAAAATCCCAGCAGCACTTTGCAGAGTGCAGCAGGCACTCTGCAAAGTGGCACAAATCACAGAGGTCAGGAATCATTGTGGCCTCTACTGCCCCCTGGTGGTTCCACCAGGATTGGCACAGGTGTATAAAGCTGAAGAAAAACAAAATCTGTATGGTTTACCTTCTGATCGTAACTTGACGGTGCCTCATGTTTTTACATTGTATTTATGTAAACACGCACATCTGTGTGTGTGTGTGTGTGTGTGTGTGTGTGTGTGTGTGCACTTACTTTTATCACCATGGAGGGTCCCAAGCACACTATGGCGTCTAGAAAGGGCGGGCCCCACAACTCACTAAGCTACCTTTGGGCCCCCTGAAGGATATTAAGGCTGTGTGTGTTTGTGTGTGTCCTGCCTTTTCTTCCCCATCTGTCCCACTGTTGCCTGGTAACGGCCCTCTCTGTCCACAGTCGGGCTTCTGACTATGAATTTTCAGGTCCTTTTCAGTTGCACAACATTAATATTTGTAAAAAACTTTATGAACATTTGTAAAACTGCTGTGATGCTGCTTGTTATTTAGGATTGCAGCTTCGCTTCAACCAGTTTTATTTTATGCAGGTGCGTTTTATTTTTGTAATTCAAAATTTCCACTGTATGTTGGGCTGTTTTTGACTGGAAAACGATGTGTGGCAGAGTGGTGCTCAAATGTCCTGAAGCAACAAACGCACCATCTGGACAGCTGCAGGTGCAGCCTGGTGTATTCTGATTGGCGCCACTTTTAGGAGAAAATGACCCGAAGAGGCCGTACAGAAGCTTTTTAACAATAAAAACATTAACAAATATGGTCTGTAGCCTTTATATACTAAATGATGTTTTATAGTAGAAGGAGAATAAAGTCAGATGACATTAAAAGCTGAATATTGCGCGACTAAAGTCATAATATTAGGAGAACTACAATAACAAAAATTAAAACAACTTATCAAAATTTTAAGATTTTCTTCAAGTAAAATTAGGTCTATAATCTGCTAATATTTTGACTATTCTCATAATTATTCCATCGTACAAATCACAGAAAAGATGATTGAAATCAGCCACTTTGTAACAATATTTTCTTCTGTTGTGAGATAAACAAACATCGCTTAAATGGCATTTAGTTTTTGCTCTTTTAAAGTTGACTGAGCTCGTTGTTTTCCAGAGGACGGAGTATTTTCACGAAGGTCGTTCACTTCTGCTGTAAACTTCAACATCTTCCCTTAGAGAGTTTGCTAAAAGGAGAAATTGGAGGATTCCTGAGTAGTATGCAGGAGTCGGAGCATTTCCTAACGAAGCGACCCGTTCTTCCACTCATTTGAAGTCGACAGATAACGGTGGTCAGACGTTCAGGGAGGGAGGGAAAGGCTACAGCAGCAGAAGACCACACCGGGTGCCACTCCTGTCAGCTGAGAACAGGAAACTGAGCACCTGTGACTATTTTTAAAGTGAAATTAACTAAATAAAAGCAATTTTTGTCTATCTTTATACTGGCTTTAAAGGTTGCATTGGTTGTTTTAACGTCCATCATAGCAGAGTTCTGGAGAGCGTGACGTCACGTGCAATCCGTCACTCTAAAATAGGCCATTGTTTAGCTAATCATCGTCTCCATACGGGTTTACTTCCTGTCTGGCTCGCCAACTCTCTCCGCCTGTCGTTGTTTGTTAAGCGTCCCGCTCTGCTGGATGACACGTCTGGACCAAACATCCTCTTCTGTCTTTTTTTTTTTTTGTGGTTTTCTCGTCGTCATGGAGCTCAGAGGTAACTGGCTCGCCGCCGGCCCGTCAGAGCCGCGCGGCTAAACGAATGTCGGCTCTGATTGGAGAATTTGCATCTAAATGGAAAGCTGCCTTCCCCTCGTTTCCATCTCTGTGATGACCTGGTTATGTGGCGATTGAATCGAAACAGGAAAACCCGCCGGTTTTTGGTTTGGAGCAAAAAGCGACTCCTTAACAAATCTCACACACCTCGTTTCTTTTAATTCCCACAAACGTCAGATTTAGATTTTATGACCTCAGTTTCCTCTAGAGAGAGTGTGACATGTTTACTTGCCTTGTCTGAACTAACATCCTGTTTATCACGCATAGCGATTCTTGAGTAGCTTTGCATCTTTTATTCATGTGGAGTTTTTTTTATTTTTTTTTTATCTGTGGCTCTCATTATGAAGTTTTCCGGGCCCCAGGGGCCTCAAAGTCCAGGTGTCCACTACCATTACAGAGCTGAATTATTTACCAATGTTTGAATAATTCAGCATGAAAATGTTCACTGAAAGAGGAAGAGATTCATTTTGCTTCAATTAGGACTAATTTGTGTGTGTTTGAAAAACAACAAACACACTTACCTTCAGAAATTATTTTTTGTGCTTGACAATCTAAAAAGTGTGGCATGCATTTACGTAAATTCAGCCCTTGTTAGCTAACATTGCATAAAACAAATTGTTTCCTAATTATTTCAGCATAATCTTGTCACAGGTTCTTAATTGATCTGAAACTATTTTAACATAGAAATAAATCAGAAGTTCCTGATCTGAATTTCAATGCTAGTAGATAACTCGAGTGGCGTGAGAGTTAACTAAACGTTCATTTGTGGTTTTAAAGCTAACTGAACGGTCAGCACATCAAGAAAATAGGAGATTTTCTCTTTTATTTTGGTCGTTTCCAAGGAAATATTAAGAGTTTGATGTGATTGGAGTCGATTTATTAATGATTACTTTTGAAACAGATTGGATGTTTCGGTTTTTACTTAGGGGAATCCGACTAAATGGGGCTCAGTTTTAAGTGGTGCTAGGTGGTATAAATTCATGAAATGTCATTCATTGAAGAACGATATTTATTGGTTAGAGATAAATATACACAGGCTCGGTACGTCATTTCTTTTATTCTTCTAAAACTTGTTTTCATTTGTTGCACAAAGAAATTTTTGTCCTTTAAGTAACAAAGAGGAATTAATCAGAAGAAGAACTACAGCTTCAGGCATCTACCATCTACATATTTAATAAAGCCACTACCTTAAATGTTTCTTTAACGATTGAACCCAAACTTTAACTCTTGCAGGCTAATAGTCTCTATCATCTCCGTCGTTCTCGTCTTCCGGATTTCCGTCGCCGTCTTCTGAGACGTAGACCTCGTCTTCCCGCTCATCGGCGAATTCGTCGTCGTCTTCGGTGTTCACCCTGCCGGACAGGACGTCCTCGATCCAGTCCTCCAGCTCCTCCGCCGTGGGCAGGTCCTCGTCGTTGGACATATCCAGCCAAACGCTGTCCGCCTGCAACAAAGGCCACGCCGTCTTACTAAACGTCAACATTTTCAGTCGTTCTAACCTGAGCGTTGCTTACGTCTGTGACGTTTACTACGCCGATCTGGGGCCTGAACAGATCCAACTTGAAGGTTTTTTCCCAGTAAGTGGTCAGCTGTAGGGACAACACATGTCAGGTTTATGTTTTATTTCACGTACTTTAGGGTTTTTGTGGAGGAGAGGAAATGCGATGGTGAGGCAGAACCAGAGGAAAGTCGTCAGGATCGATCCAGACGATACTCAGCTCCGGATTGTTGGTGTTGTCTCTCGCCACGTCTTTCAGGATCTCCAGGAACTCGTAGCCATCTGAAGAAATGAAGCTCATTTTACAAGGAAAAAGATACACAACTCAAGACTTTAAACTTTTACAAAAATATGTAAGGGATAAAACACAAACTTTGCCTCGCTGTGGAGGAATTTTGTTTCACTCTTCATTGCAGAAATGTTTTAATTTGGCCATATTAGATGATTTTTAAACATAACTGGCATGTTTAAGATTTTTGTATAGCAAATAAGTTTGGACCTTGATGAGCTATGTAGTTCTGAAGCCTTAAAAATTCCTTTGTAATGCTTTCTAAACTGATAGATAGTTTTCATTATAAACGTGCGAAAAACTTTCTTGCCATTCTACAAACGTTAAAAAACATAATTTCACAATGGTAGTGTTTCTATTAAATACAAAACGTAATTAAAGTTACATATGAATAAGTTTGTTCACATGATAAGTCATTAAAAACATGATTCGCCATGATTATACAACCACTTCCTGTTGTGTTCTTCATCGTTTCTGCCAGTAGTAACATCCAGTTGTTGATCACATGGCGCAAAATAATTCCTTTGCAGTTTTCTAAATTACACTAATTTTGAGACAGATGACAAACTGTCTTTTCATGAAAAAAGCCCTTTTTAAATTGACGTGTTTTCATTAAACAAATTTATTATCGTAATTTAAATTGATGAAATTATGTGATCAAAGGAAACGCAGCTACTAGAGATTGGAGCAAAATTAGTTGCCTTTTGAGCTCTTTCAGCCTACTTCGTGTTGTCATACAGGTCTTGTGGATATTGTTTATTGGTTTTAGAGTTCTGGCAGTAATTAGGTCTATTTGAGGCTAATTAGTTATGTGCTTAATACATTTTTTTTCACCTGATGCCAGGATCAATCAACATTTGAAAGCCAAATTTAGCGATTTTATAAAGTGTGATGAAAAAAACTTTTTCCCACAACCCTGTGCAGTTTGAAACAGTACAAATCTTTGAATAGATGAATACGGACCTGGATCTTCCTCCTCGGCGAAGGCAACAATATGTATCCCGTCCATATCGTCCTCCTAGAGAACAGAAGTAAAAACGTTTTACATCAACTGAGGCTGCTATAATAGACAAAAAAGTTCGTTTAAATACCAAATATTTCATTGCTCACCCAAATCTCAAACATATTCTCTGCCCGCAGCTTCCTCAGTGTAGCCCTGTTGCGATAACACTGTAAGTCACGCTTTACTTCGTCTGAACTCTGACCTCTACAGAACTTACCTCCTGTGTTGGTTGACAAACTCAACGATGTCCAGCTCAGACAGAGGTCTCCCAGGCAAGATGGCCGGCTCCTCCATGAACGGTTCGTAGAAATTCACTTCATTCATCTTTAGGGAGAGATGTTTGGCAACCTAGAGCAACGCAATGCTGTCAATGTAATACGATTAGAAGTTCTTCTAATGCGTTAAATATGTTAATTGCGAATATTTTTCATTCTACTGTACTAAAACCCCATAAATATTTTTGTGGAGACAATTGAATGTACATTTACATCTTAATTCTTCAATAAACAATTAAAGCAGCTGGCATAAAAGGGAGTCTTAAAAAAGCTAGCGAAAACAGGTAACAAAAATGGGTAAGTTGCAACTGCTGAAGCTACTTTAAATCCACTGGAATAAGATTATTATAAGGTTTTAACTTCAACTTTAAAAGACAAATTGACTTTTGAGTTGTTGCTACATGTTTGATTAGCCTTAAAGGTGCTAATAATCTAATTCTTTTTGAGAAGTTGAACATCCAGCAGTTTTTTTTTGTTTTGTTTTGTTTTTCCAGGCCTTCACTCACATCACTAGCTCTAACTTTAGCCATTAGGTTAAGGCTAAGTTTAGGTACTGCATCTGCAGTAAGATATTATTGAATTATTTTGTTCTAGTCGTTGTCAAAGCAAGCTAGGTTTCTGTTAGAAGAAATAATGTACTATTGCTAACAGTTGCTTGTTTGGTTCCTGAACAAAGAAATGAGCAATCCCACTAAATCAACATAGATCTGGAACACAGAAATGCTGGCTGTAGCATGAGAGGAACACAGCAGTAATGTAAAGAAGAATAAGAAATATTAAACATTTTAACTCCAAGGTAATTAGTGATTACTGGTAATTAAAAATAAATTTTATTGGTAAATTGCGGCTCTTTTTATCCAGGGTTATCATACTAGAAAAACAATATTTACTCTGTTCTGCTACATTTTTCGCTTACTTCTGCTATTTTGTCTCAGTTTAAATTTGTAAATCTGAAACATTTCAGTGCAACAAAAAAAAGATCAAAGAATTAATTTTAAAAATCCACAGAGGGAAAGAACGGCACTATTATTACTTACAGATTTATCGAATGTTGCAAAGAACTTGATGTAAGGTTGAAATCTCTCTGAAGCTTCCTGGAAAGCTTTGTAGTCTGGCAAAACAAGTAACAGAGAAAAATTAATTAGCTAAGAATAAATAATAGAAGCATAACTAAAAGAAGCCTTGATGTGGGAAGAAAGTAGCAAACCGCTTCATCTTTGCTCAGTTTTCTAAATTTCGGGGTTTAATAAAAATCTGTGCCAGGATCATTTGTCTCTCTCTTCTTTTTTTGACTATAATTGCAGTTTGACCTACTACATGAAAAGCTGGGCGCTATTAAAAGCGTCTCCTGGGACGAAGTGAGAATGTCTGGAATCAGGTTTCTCTTTAACAGGCTTCATGGTGATGTAGCATCATTAGCCTCTGGATCCATTAGCATCTCAGCGGCTCACTGGGGCACCAATGAGACGCTGGCTACTTTTTTTAACCCACTCAACCTGCAGGATGCTAGTTTTATACAAAATATTTAAATATATATATATATTGATTAAATCTGTCACCATATAAAGTTCCCAAAAATTGTACTTGGATAAGACTAGAACTACTTCAACATGCTTTTATTCAAGTAAAAGTAAAAAGTAATAGTAGAAATTACTCGTGTAAAACGTCTGCTCAAGTTCTGAGTAACTAATCAAACTATCAGTCATTTAAAATTTAAAAATTACATCATCAGGCGACCAAAAATATAAAGTAAAGTGGAAATTTTTGGTATTTTAAGGACCAAAAATGACAATAGTTCACATAAGTAACAAAAAAATAACAAAATTAGGAAAATAAATTTGTCCAAATCAATAAAAAACTGATTAAACTTTAACAACTTTAAGCACATTTAGCACAATGTTGATTGGGAGCGTTAAGCCCCGCCTCCTAGCTCTGATTGGTTGTTTTTGATCGGGTGTTGCAGCTCAAGGAGACATAACAAGGCGACCGTTTGAACAAGTAAAAGGTACGAGCTGCAGCTTTAAATACGTCATTTAAAACGTGAATTTTCTCAGAGTTTAGACGGACTGACAGGAGTCCTCTCCTCTGAAGTAGCCGATGAGGCGGATGTCCTCCTCCATCCTCTCGAAGGCCCGCAGCTCCATGGCGTTGTTGATGATCTCCACCGGATCCTCCAGAACCTGGAAGCAAAGTGTGACAGTTTTCAGTCCAAATATGGTCTGAATACTAAACATGGTGGTGGCAGCATCATGATGCGAGATTCTTTTCTGGAAACTCAACCAAATGGAAAATGTGCATTAATTATTGAAAATCCAACAGTTATTTACGTATTTATGTTTATAATATCCCAATAAAACACATTAAAATGTCATTTAGAATTTTTGTGATTTGGACAGCAACGTTTTCTTTAACGTCCTTTAAGTAAGGAATGAATTGTTTAAAACTTCTGTAGTTCGGTTTCACAACCCTTTCAACGTAAGTTGAGTGTAAATTAAACTACTTAGATCTGTTATTTTATATTAGGAAGCAAAAAAGTTGTGTTTTCATGGACTAATCGTGAGATAACTGCCGTATTTTCCCACTTACATCCAATAGAAATTCCACTAAGGTGTCTGCTGAAAGCTCCCCGTCGAACTCAATGACGCGGTCGTCCTTAAACACATAAACACTTCCGACTTCCTGCAGACCTGATGGGGACCAAGGGCATTATTTAGCCACATAATCAATGATAATCATTATCATCAGTGTTAGATGCTAAGCCGTACCCAGTTTGTTTGCTACTTTGGCGTCTTTCTGGGAGTCCACCATCCCAAAACCAATGTCCCTATTCTCCAGGACTTGAGCTGTGAGCTGGAGAGTCGGAGCAAAAAGAATCAGCAAATAAAATGTGAATTTTTAAATGGTTTTAAGAACGATTGTAATTAATAAAATGACGCAGAAACAACAACTGAATGTGTTCAATCCACCGGAGATCACATAATACGTTTAAGTTAAAAAAAAAAAACAATTAGTGAATTAATCAAGTTGACAATATTAAAAGAATTTCTTCAGGTTATACGAAAGCAGACAAACACAAGGATAAAGTCACATTTTGGTTTCAGCTGTTTTATTTTTAAGTAATATAACGCTAATAATGCAAAAATCAATAAACTTTAAATTCAGATCAGTATTTAACACTGGAAGACATTTTAAAAATCCAAAATAAATAAATAAAACTGTAAATAACATGAATTCTCTGCCTCACCTCCAGCACCAGCTCCGTCATCTGGAAGCGTTTCTGCAGGCCCTTGTTGTTCGGCACCGGCTCGTGGAAGAACAGGCACAGCAGGTCGTACCTCTTCAGGGCCTTCTTGTAGTTGCGCTCGTTAATGTCCAGAACCCGATCCTTCCCGTCAAAGTTCGGGAACTCCAGACCTTCCTCGGCTCTGCTGTGCAGAACCAGTCGGAGGCTGAGGCCGGACCAAAGAACGGCCAGCAGGATGTGCTTCATCGCTGAATGATGTTTAGTTGAATAAAAACGTTTAATTTTTTCGCTTCTCTGTAGCTCCAGCTCTTCTTCTCTTTTTGTCCTATGTCTCCTCCTCTTCCTCACCTCATTCCAGTCCAGATCTCAGGAGGATTTCCTTTTCCCCATCCTCACTAGAAAGCTGATTTGACTGAACTCATTTACAGAAGATTCACCTGACATACATATTGTATTAATAATTTGTCAGCCATTAGAGCAGTGATGTTCTTATACATTTAACATAAGGAAAACATTTATAAATCCCTTTTCATAATTTTTAACACAAAGGACGCCTGATTGTGAAGTCCACAAAACTATTTTATGGAAGAATGGTAAAAATAAAGGAGAGGAAATAGCTTGTTTTATTTTTAGAATATATGGTAATACTGCTTTCCGTTTTCATTTGTTTCATATATTACTGGTAACTGTAGACTGATGATGTTAATTGCTGTACTCTTCCTATCGCCAATTTAGATCTTTCTTTTTTTAGCACACCTTATTCTCTTTTACTTTATTACATTTTTTTGTTTTTCTTTTAATTCGGGAAACCAACATTCAGGACTTGAATAAATCTGAAGTGAACAGGTGAAAAAGGTGTCATTTAAATCTACAGAGGCTTAAAAGGGATTAAATTAATATAAATTGTCTATAAAAAATAAATTCTAACATTTGTTTATTTAATAATTGAGTGATTTAATAATAATAGATTTTATTTATATCTTTAGATCTTAAAGAGCAAAAACAAAACAAGGAATTGCAGTGGATTAAAAATAAATGAATTAAAGAGATTAAAACCCAAATAAAAATAAAATTTTGCTTAAAAGAAATGTCTAAATGGTGTATTTGTTTTATTTTGTCACTTCTGACCCTCCATATAATTCATGCATCGGCATAGTGAATAATGTGGGTATGTCCCTTTAAAGCTTCCTTCTTCCAGTGCGCGTTACCATAGTGACCGTACTCAGGCAGAACTAACAGAGCGCAGATTGCTGCTTTGTTCTCAGACAGAGCTGGAGGATAGCGGGAAATGGAGCGCTGGTTTCTGAGAGGCTTTCTGTTGCTGCTTCAGGTTTACGGCTTCTGTTCGGCTGGTAAGACGCATTTAAAGTTACCGTAAAGACAGAGAAAAGGTTTGGACAGTCTCATTTAATCTCGCTGCGGCGCCTCGCGATAACTTTTGATCACGGAGTCATCGATCAATTAGCATAGGAAGCTAGCTGCCTGGAAGCTAGCTGTTCGAGCAACTTTGTTGCTAAGTTTGCAGCAAGTATTTCCACTATAAATTTACCTTTATTACTTTGTAGTATTTACTTAACATGTGGGAAGGTTCTGAATATATTTGATACATCGAGGTCTGTTGATTTTAATTTACTTTTCATTCAAACTGGATTTATTGTAGAATAGAAAAAAAGTCTGTCCTGAAAATCTGTATTTTAAATGAGGAAAAATTTAAAGGTTCCGTTTTTACATCTAGAACAATCTGAGTTTCTATTTTGATAGCTACTATTAGCATATATTATTTGTGCTTCTCTCTGACTCTGCTCATATTTCTCTCTTTTGAAATTAGTTCAAAGTGTAGAAATGAAAAATATTAGCAGTTTGAGAACATATCTTTGACTATTATAAAGTTTTACTGTGGTGGCTGGTTTAAACATTTTTCCTTAGTTGACTCAGGTAATGTAACGTGGCAAACTGGGAAATCACGGAACAAGAATACAAAAGTTAAAGTGTAAACTGACAACATCGGCCTCAAATTTCTGTTTTTTTTTTTTTAGAAAACAGGTGGAAGGAAATACAAGAAAAGGTCTCAGAAGCTGTTAAAGGATACAAAACATGTAACCCTGTTAACTGCAGCTGCCATCTTGGGTGAGTAACATCAATAGAATATAGATTTATAAATAAGGGAAATATATAAAATATGTGGTGTGTTTCCTTTTTTCCCCTAACTTGTACCTCAGTGTCCTCCATCATGACCTGAAGCCTTTTGAAAGGGGAATCTCTCAGGATGTCATGGCAACCACGGTTCAGAAAGGTGTGGGCACCCACTACCAGGTCATCGGACACAAGCTGTACCGAGAGCACAACTGCATGTTCCCTGCAAGGTGCATGAAAAGTGTTTGTTTATTTACATAAATACTGTGTTTTAGGGTTTTATTAATGTGAAAACTTTCCTAAATCTGGTTTCTTGTGTTTTTTAGGTGCAGTGGAGTGGAGCATTTCATCCTGGAGGTTGTGGACAGGTTGCCTGACTTGGAGATGGTGGTGAATGTGAGAGATTACCCTCAGGTGCCCAACTGGGTGCAACCGATTCTGCCCGTCTTCTCGTTCAGTAAGGTCAGTATCTGGCCAGTGTTTGTGGTTTGAAGACGCTGAAGCGTTTGTGAGTTAAACATGTTTTGTTTTTAGACGCCAGACTATCTGGACATCATGTATCCGGCGTGGACGTTTTGGGAAGGCGGGCCCGCCGTGTGGCCCATATACCCCACCGGACTGGGCAGATGGGATCTGATGAGAGATGATCTGAAAAAGTACGATAAAACACCTTTTATTTTGAATATTAAACTTAATATAAAGAAGTTTATGATTGTTTTGTTAGTCTATCAAAAAAGCAAACCTTGCAAATGCGGTTTTACTCTTAGACCTGTTCAAGCTCGTAAATATACAAAAAACTAAAACTATTTTGGGCAAAAAAGACAGCAAAATGTCTTTGGAGTCCTGCTGAATTTAAACAATAAATTAATTAAACACATGAAATGATAAAAGGTAAATATAATTCACACAACACTCGCTCATTTATTCATGATCATTTAAAAAGGGCTCAATAATTTCCATTTTTATGATTTGTTGTTTTTCTTTCTCTACCAAAACCTGGATGATAAAAGTCTTGAATCTGCTGCTTTGGTCTCAACTAGACCTTTTTTTAAAGGACAATTTTGTTTACAGTGACTTCATAATTAATTTTATTTGTTGTTTTATTTATTTATTTTGGATATTTAAATTTTTTTTCCAGTTCCAGAGTTAAATGTTGATTAGAATTTAAAGTTTATTGTTCTTTGAATATGCGTTCTTTCATTATTAACATTATCTTTCTTAAAAATTGTCTCAAAACAACAATTGAAAAAACTTCTGGGACAATTTATCACAAGCAAAAAGAAAAAGTCATATCAGGTCTATTGACGTTAATTTTCGTACTTAAAATACATTAAATATAAATGATATTTTAATTTATTTTAAGTTCCTTGAGATTGGTTGTGTCTCAAATCGGCCACTAGGTGTCAGTAATGTGCTTACTTAAAAATCATAGGGAAATGAGACCAGCTGCAGAATAATTTTGGTGTTTTTGGAAGCAAACTGTGTGTTGTTTGTTCATTTTCCTGAGATGCGACACGAAACGTAATTCTGACCTTTAGGTCTGCAGCTCAGTGGCCTTGGGAGAAGAAAGAGACCAGAGGATTCTTCAGAGGCTCCAGGTAAGGAATATTTGCTTTCTCCATCCAGGATGCTTGATGGTTTTTTCAGGAGCTTAAATTTAAAACGTGTTTGAATGTATCCAGAACAAATTTGTGTTTGTCTTTGCAAAATAAAATCCAAGGAAGTTTGTGATTTCAACATGGAAAGAAAAGATGTCCAAGTCATCTTGTGTTTTGTTTTTTTCTTTCTGTAGAACCAGCGCTGAGCGCGACCCACTAATCCTTCTGTCCAGAGAAGCTCCAGATCTGGTGGATGCTGAGTACACCAAGAACCAGGCCTGGAGGTCCGAAAAGGTCCGACACGCAGCCACACCGAATCCGATGCCTCTGCGTTAAGATCTGCTGTTTACCCTTTAGTTTTCTGTGTTTTAGGACACACTCGGCAGACCTCCAGCTAAAGAAATCCCTCTGGTAGATCACTGTAAATACAAGTAAGCATCTTTTTTTAAGAGCATAAACGGTACAATCACTGAAATAATTGTCTGAATGGACGGTTTGGTGTTTTCTGCTAGATATTTATTTAACTTCCGGGGTGTGGCGGCGAGTTTTCGCCTCAAACATCTCTTCCTCTGCGGCTCGTTGGTGTTTCATGTGGGCGACGACTGGCAGGAGTTTTTCTACCCTCAGCTCAAACCCTGGGTCCACTTCGTCCCGGTCAAACAGGACTTATCTGACGTTAGGTACTTTGTTATTTTATACATATTATTGGGGAAAGAGACACAAATACAGTAAAACTCTCTTTAATAGTGATGTCACATCCTGTGTTTGCAGAGAGCTGCTTCAGTTTGTCAAAGAAAACGATTCTGTCGCACAAGATATCGCCTCCAGGTAACTGAAAATGTTTGATAATTACATGTGGGTCTAATTAAGGAAATACGTATATTGAGCAACTTTTCTCCTCACAGAGGTCAGGAGTTCATCCTGAACCACCTTCAAATGCGAGAAATCACGTGTTACTGGGAGAAACTCCTGACCGAGTTCAGCCAGCTGCTCACCTACAAACCCAAACGGAGGAGCAACTACAAACAGATTGTCCAGAAATCCATCAAAACGGAGCTTTAAACTCTGATACGAAGGAGAATCAACAATTATGATTGTATTTTCTGTGGTACGAATTTTTATTGAATTGTTTATTTGTATTGATTCTCATTTTTGTGGGACAAAATCACAGTTTCAAAACTTGGTCCAGATCTTTCATGTATTTTATAGACAGTTCCCTAAACGGCCAGTAGAGGGCTTGCACATCTACAGTATATTTGAGATAATTTTCTGTTTTCTATTTCTAAATTTTTAAATCAAGTTTATTTGTGCAGCCTATTTCTGCAACAACAGCTCAAAAATAAAAAAATAAAAATGAAAACACAGTTTAGAGACGAAAAAAGCAACTGTAAACAGGAAGTACTTGATCTCAACGAGGTTTCTCAAGCAATTATCAGCATAATGCTGCCACCACCAGGATTCACATTGTCGTGATCTTCAGTGTCTGTCTTGTAATCAAAAATGTGAAAATGTGGAAAAATGAAAGATTTCAAGCAAACTGTTGATGATTTTTTAAAATGAATCTAACTGCTATTTTTGGCAGGTTTTTAGAACTTGAAGAATAGTGTTTCCTTTTTCACAAAGTGTCAAAAGATACCAATAGTTTCCATATTGGCATTTTTTATAACATTTTAGGTTTTTTTTTAAATAATAAACAGTATCAGGGTTGGTGTTTACCAGGATTTTACTGAATATGTTGTAGTATTCGTACTGTCCTGTCAGCTAAACACACGTTAGGTTAATTAGTTTGTGAATTTGTTTTACATTATGGCTAATTTGTGATCAGAAATCGCCCTGCGACAGACTGGCGACCTGTCCAGGGTGTGCCCCGCCTCTCGCCCGGAACGTAGCTGGAGATGGGCACCAGCAACCCTCCCGACCCCATTAGGGACAAGGGTGAACAGAAAATGGATGGATGGATGGATGTGATCAGAAATCACTAAAGATGCTCTGATTATGGTCTGAACATAATCATGGTTGGCTTCAAAGTTTCTTTCATTACAATAAAATATGAAAAACAACTTTCAACCTGACTTTGCTTCTTTTATTTCTTTTTAGATTGGTGTCAAAAATCACTTTTCATTTCACTTTGCGTGTTATTTGTTTTATTTATTTTTTAGGCAAAATAAAATTTCAACCAATCTGCAACCACTTAAAATATACTTTCCCATCCTCTGTTTTGAAAGTTGTATCATGACTAAAACATTTTAAAGTGCTGTCCAGAGCTTTATTGAATATGTAAAAATTAGTCAAATGGCCAATGTTTTTTCTCATGATGTGTTTTTAGTGAATAAACTCAATTATTTAAACAGGATGTTGTAAACTTAAACTGAAAAAACACAATATCTTACAGAGAATTTTTATCTAGATATCTTAATACACTTGAAGTAGAAAGAAAAACTCACTCAAAGCTAACTTTTCAGAAAGATATAGGAGATTGTTTTAAGTCAATTCCTCAATATTTATTACAAAATCAGTACTGGCCAATTATTGCTCTTATAATATGGGAAAGATGTGAAATAAAGGAATGAAACTGGTGCTTCTTTATTAATAAAAAGGGATAATTTACATAATGCAAGTTTCTGTATCTTGCTTAAAAGTTAGTTTTGTTTAATTGTAAGTTTAGTAAGAAATTTTAATTAAAAACTAGACCAAACTATTCTAATATTTTATATTTTAGCATGAAGGTTGTTGCTGCGGTAGGGATTTAACACTCCGGCCACCAGGGGGCGCTGCTCTCCGGTCACTGCATGTTTCTTGAGCCAGAGTCAGAGGTTGTTTTGCTGCTGTAGTAGTTGAGCTTTCAGAAAGTCAATGTGAGATGACGATGACCGTCAGAAGGACACATGTGAGAGGAGAAACACTGTCATTCATGTTCGTGTTTTCCGGGCGTCTCCAGTAAATAAGACCCACATTTTCCTGCTGCTGAATCCCTCCGCGGCCGCATCTCAACCTTCATAGATGAAGCTAATGGGAAGCTAGCACCCAGATAGCTTAGCAGCGCAATTGGCTAGACTATGTAAGTGTCTTATAAAAAGTTACGAATTAAAGCATTTATGTTTTTGTTGTAAAGACAAATTGTGTTTTTACGTTACAATACGGGAGAATGTAGCATTTTTCTCGCGCAGCAGTTTGACCTGGTGTTGATTAGAAACTGCTACTGTAGCTAAATAGAAACACAGAGGTAGAAATATACTGAAGTAGCAAAATGAGATTTAAAATGTATTTAGAGTAAAAGTGGATTTATTTTCTTAATTGTAGCCGTTCATTTTTATGTAGTGGTGGAATAGAAATATAATAATTTATTGTCCCAAATTGGGGAAATTCAGGTGAGATGAAGGTAAACCAAAGCATTCATATTTAAACTAAGGTAAAGTAAAATAATAAGAAACTGTACAATAAAGGTAAACTTACCATTTATAGAAAATATTACTATACAGTTCATAAAATATTATATGCTAAGAGAAATGTGAAATTTTAAGAAGTGTACAAACTGTATTTTTCCATAAATAGATTACAAGAAATTGGGGCAGTTAAGGAGTAACCCTGGTAACAACCGCAAGATGTGAAGACCTTTTGAGTTTGTTACTAGCAGTAATGGTTACAGATTTAACAGCTGCTGGGAAGAAGAAAAGTGTCTTAAAGAAAAATGTTACATTTCTGAATTTGAAAAGTGGAAAAAAAACTTGAAAATTTCTGAGTTTCTAAAGTAGAAATTATGATAGCAAAAAACCCCTCAAATTTTGAGATTAATCCCAGAAATTTTCTATTAAAAACATGGAAATTTTTGATTTTCAAAAGTTTAAAATTAGCTTGGAAAAAAAAACCTTACAAATTTCTGAGTTTCAAAAGTTGAAAATTTGCTTGAGAAAAAAAATACTTTAACATTTCTGAATTAGAAAAGTGCAACATTTGCTAGAAAAAAAATCAGAAAATTTCACATTAATCTTAATTTTTTTTTTTACATACGAAAGCCTTCAAAATTTCCAAGTTTCTAAAGTTGAAAATCTGCTAGAAAAAACCCCTCACATTTTGAGATTAACCCCAAAAGTTTCTTGTAAAAACAGACATTTCTGAATTTAAAAAGTTGAAAATTTGCTAGGGAAAAGCTCAGAAATTTTGAGATTAATTTGGGAAAATGTCAAGAAAAAACAAAAACATTTCTGAATTTCCAAAGTTGAACATTTGCTAGAAAAAAACTCATAGACTTTTAATATCATACATTTTGAGAAAAAAACTGGGAAATTTCATAGTTTCAAGCTTTGAACTATTTGAAGAAATTTTGTTGTTTTTCTAGAAACATTTTGAAATTAATCTAAAAAATGTTTAATTTTGATGGAAATTAACTTATTTATTTATTTATTAGCACAGAGCGAATTTTCTGACTAGCTTATCTAAAATTTTAAGCAATAAAATAGCTATTTGTTATACTATTTACTATTTATTTTGTTTTCCTTTATGTTTTCAAGTTACAACCACAAACCTTAATGCATTTAGCTGGGATTTTATACAATAGAGAAACATAAAATATCATATTTTAGGAGAAATGTGCGGGAGAGTAATGTTATTCTCTGTGTAAGCACACACTAAGGAGCAAATAATGTTGAACCACATATTTTTAAAGCTTCATTAAGAAGCGCTAATGTCTAAAATATCCGTTTACTGTCCACTTCTGCCAGTAGGCTTGGATACATTGCAGATTTTTCATGTTTTCTGCTCTCATTTAGCTCGTTCTCGTTGCGTAACTGAGTGTTTCTGGTTCTGCTGCAGCCAGAGATCGAGCCTCATCCTGCTCAGACAGACTCCAGCCTCCGGGGCCTGATGAGCACCGGCCCGTTCCAGGGCCTCGTCCAGACCGCCATGCCTCGCTTCTTCTGCTTTCTGCTCCCCAGGGTGGATGCAGCTGATGTGGCTGCTGGGCAGACGCCCCCCTCCTCCTCTTCCTCCTCCTCCTCCTCTTCCTCTTCCTCCTCCTCCTCCACTAGTCCTGCAGCCGGTTTTCTGCCAAAGATCATCGGCAAGCCAGAATTTCCAGATACGGGATGGCAGCGCATCAGGGACCTCTTTGATCGAGAGTCAGTCTGTTTTCACTCTGTTTGATTATTTTGTGGTTTTGTTGTCTGTTAGCATTATTTAAATGGACAGGACTCTTTTTGTGAATTCATAATCATAAAATAATCACATCAGGGTTTTCAAAGAAGCTTACCGAACATATTGGGTTATTAAGAAAAACACAGAGAGACTTTGTGTTTATAATAAATAAGGATTATAACTCTTATTTTAAAAATCACTTATCATGATGCTGCCACCATTTTTTAATGCTATTTAAGTCATAGATTTCCTTTCTTCCTTCGTTTCTCATGTTCTTTCTGCTTCCTGTCTTGCCCTCCTTTCCTTTCTGGTATCTTTTATTCTTTTCATTCTTCCTACATCCCTCTATTTTTATTTTGAACTTTCCTTCTGCTTTTTTGCATCCTGCATGTTGCCTTTCCTTCCTTATTTGATTTCTTCTATCTTTTCTTCAACTCTTTTTTTTAATATGGAGGAGAAATTTGACTTTTTGAGTTTAAAAGATTCTGGGGAAATCTGGTGGAAGGTTATTGATTATTCTGACGATTAATCAGAGAGCAATAAATTGGCACATGCTACAGATTTTTCATTAATCCTTTTAAAGAATGTTGGAAATACATTAAAAGATGTAAATAAACAAACATGTCATCTCATTTTTTAAGTATTGCCCACATTTTTTAGTGAATTTGAACCAAGTTTTCTTGGATAAAATGGATTTGCAGACAAATATGTTTTTCTCTTTAATGCAAAATATATATATATTTTATTTTTTTAAAGTTTTCTGTTCTGAATGTGTAGTGTCTTTAGGTCTCTATACTCTATTTAGCGATTAATCAATTACTAAACTAGTTGATTATTATTTCAAGAATCGATTAATTTCTGGACGATTTTTTCTTTTCTGATTGTAGTGAGAGGCAAAGACCCCCAGAGGAGGTGATCACTGTGATGAAGTGTGGCATTCTGGGAGCGTTCACCGGCTTCCTGTACGGCGGCCTGCCAGCCGCGCGCCTCGCCAGGCAGCGGTACATCCAGATCAGCCAGGCGGAGCTGTACACGAGTCGCGTGGAAGCAGTGGTAAGTGTGTGAACCATCCTGACTAATCGGTTTTGATAATCTGAACATCTAAAAACACTTTAGGGGAGATTTTATGAATTTCCCAACTTCCCCACATAATTTTGCCAGGAAATTGCTGCAAGATTAATAAGAAAGTGTATTTTTAAGACGTCATAATCTGTGATTTTTGCACTGACGGGTAAAAAATAAAAGCATCGTTGTTGTGTTTCCTCTTAGCGCTCCGCTCACAACGCAGCGATCCGAGGTTTTCTACGGTACGGCTGGAGATGGAGCTGGAGAGTTTCTGTTATAGTCACTTTGTTCAGGTGAGCAGAATAAGTGGATCATTTCGTAACACCTGAGGGTTTAAAGAAGGAAATCGATTTTTAATTAAATCCTGCAGGATTCTTCTCCTTTTTCAGTGTTTATTAAAATCTACCTCGAAAAAGTTATTTTTGCAAACTTCAATGTATTTTATTGAGAAAACAGAACAATTATGTTAATTATGTAGACAACAAATGGTTGCTGGTTGAAATAAAAAAATCAAGCAAGAACAATTAAAGTATCTGTAAACATTTGTTTCTCTAAATGAAACAAAGTAGGCCTGTTGCGATAAATTAATTAATCGCATAATAAATTAGAATAATGTCCATAATTTCCAATTGCATGATTTATTTTTTTTTTCTTTTTCTAAAAACTGGGTGATAAAACTCTTCAGTCTGCTGCTTTAGTCTCGGTCGTTTTTTGAAAGACGATTTATACTTTATAACTCATTTTATTTGTTGTTTTGTTTATTTATTTTGGATATTTAAAATGTTTTCCAGTTCCAGTGTTAAATATTCATTAGAATCTAAAGCTTATTGATCTTTGAGAATCTGTTTTACTTAGCATTATATTATCTGAAAATAGTATCAAAATGACAATATCATCGTTTATCGCTGTAACTTTTGGGACAATTTATCGTAATGAAACTTGCAAGCAATTTTTCTACAAACTTCACCCTTTTGCTGCAAAACTGCTGCATTAAAATTACAATTAAATGCATTTTTTGTTGTATTGCGACAAAATATTGAAAAATCCAAGAGCTGTAAATGCTTTACCAAGATGATGTGTGATAAATAATGAGGAAAACTTTCTAACTGATGGGTTATAACAGACATTTTGTGTTCAGTTTGTGACTCTGTTCACTCCTCTCTGCTTTAGCTCCGTCAGCACCGGCCTGTCTGTGTACAGAAACAAAGACGCTGTCAGTAATTACGTTGCAGCTGGAGGTGATTTGCTTCGTTTATCTGATCTAACGTCAAAATAAAACCGTCCACTGTTGCATAACTTCATATTGAAATCAGTTTTTACATCACTGAGGGTTTAAGTAAAAGAAGCGGTGACTGATGATGAAACTCTCTCTCTGTGTGCAGCTGTCACGGTCGGCCTCTTCAGGCTGAACCTGGGCCTGAGAGGCCTGCTGGCTGGGAGCGTCATCGGAGCCATGCTGGGGTTAGAGCCGCTTCCCGTTTCACAATGTTTTTAACTTGACACAAAGAAGAAAGGACAAATAATTCAGTCTGTAGATGTGAAAAATGTGTTTCCTCAAACAACCAGCAAGAAAACCGTGTAGCTGTGTTTACGTTTACTGTAAAAAATGAATTTGCTTAAAGAAAACACATCAAATTTGAGACTCCTTTTACTAAAATGCACCACAGGAAATCATCAGACTTTTAGTTATTTATTCTTCTTTTCTGGTATATTCTTTTATTTATTTACTTATCTATTTATTCTCTCTCTCCCTCTCATTTTTACTTCTATACAAAATATCTGTGTCCCCAGGTTGATCCAGGAACATTAAAATTGGAAAATAATAAAGGAAATCAAAAATAACTGCTAAAATTGGAGGAAATATGCACACATACACACATACATATAACTCACTTATGTTAAGTAATTTAATTGTTTTTGTTGTGACATAATTTGTGTTCTTTCCCTTTTTTTGGTTTTATTTTATTTCTGTTTATTCTCTTACTGGTTATTTTGCACTAATTTGTTGGAAAGTAATATTTGTTCTGTGTGCACTAATTGGTGCTAAAAAACACAAAAACCAAACTTTACAACGCAAAACTCAGAGCAACTTAAATCTTCTCTGCACTATTATGCAATTTCCCCTTGAGATCAATAAAATGTATTATTTTCTGTTATTCTAAAAGGTTTTTGAGAATTTAGCTGTGTCGTAGTAGATGTATTTCACAAAACGGCGATTGAAACTCTTTTTGCATCACACAAGTCATGTGATCAACAGCAGGATGTTACTACTGGCAGAAACGACAAAGAAGACGACAGGAAGTTGTTGGATTATGAGGCTTTTTGTCGCGGTTTATAAAAAGTTGAGTTGAATCCAGCGCTCTTCTGTAAAATGGCCGACTATAATTTCCCCAAAACGCTTGTCGCTCCAGCGCCTCAATGTTTTCTCTGAAAATCTCATGTAACTGTTTTTAATAACGTATCACATTTAATGTAATTTCTTATTTAATGGCAACACCGCAACTGCAAAACTGTGTTGTTCTTGTAACGGAGACGCAGCGAATGTTTTCATCCCCGTACTTGCTTGTCGTATTTCCACTCGCGCTTGTGAACAGTTTTTGCTTGAGAGCAGACGGCGCTCTGGCAGCCAGCTGCGCCCCTCGGCAGCCCTCTGCTGCCCAGCTGCAGCTTTGCCTCCATGTCTGCTCCCGCTGCCAGAGGGACTCATCTGCACTGCAGTTGGCCATATTTTTTTGGGTACTAGAGTAAAAAACGCCAGCCAAAGCATCATCTGCCCCCTCAACATGGACATCATTAGCGTATCCTCCTTCACTCCCGTCTTCTGATTTACATTTTTGTTGCCGACTTCACTCAGGTTGAAGCAGGTTGTGAATTAAAGGTTTAACCGGAGGATGGATTGTTTGTAGTTATTGTTGCGTTGGCTCAGGCCTGCTGCGTCCTCGGCTCTCTGTGCCCGAGCGGGCAGCCACCTGGAGCGTTTGATGTGAAGTAGGTGAGGTGGAAACGGGGCTGAGGAGTTTATGGGAGGTAGCCGACTGCATCGCATCACGCTCCAGAGCTCCGCTTAAAGCTCCCGACATTCATGGTGGAGAAGGAAGAGAGGAGAAAAGAGAAGTCTGGGTGTTTACTTGCTCTTATAATGAAATGTTCATTTCAAATTCATTGTTTTAATATGCGATTTTACATTGTTTTGGTTTAAACGGAAAGGAAACAATAAAATAGGTTTCTTAAAGGGGCAGTAAAAATTTTTTAAGTCATGTTTCATATATATAACATTTTCATAAAAGCATGCAATGTAAATAAAAAGATACAATGTGGCTGGAAAATACATAATTATGCCCTTTTAGCACTGAGTTTCCTTTTATTATTTTTTCTACAAACACACCATATCGTTATTCACCATATGTTAATTAAAAGGCATCTCTCCACAGGATTCCTGCAGGTGCCATGATCATCGGCTTGCAGTCTCTGACAGGAGAAACCTTTAGAGAGCGGAGACGGCGAGAACGACGAGAGCTTTACGAACTCAAACTCACAGAATGGTAAGGAAAATATTCACACATAAGAGTGGATGAAGATTTTCACTCTTGCGTGGCCCAGTAGGTTGACTTCACATGCGTACGAAACCTTAAGCCTGTGTTTTCTGTGTTGACCCGATCAGGTCGGCCCGCCTGCAGCTGACCGATGAGCTGATCGACAGTTTGAACGTCAACGTTCGGCCAGAAGAAACCAATATGGACCAGGAGAAGATCGAGGAGCTGCTCGGTTTACCTCGCAACGACGACAAAGACTCAAGCAGCCAATCACAGTAGCCGAATCACTTCCTGGTATTTTCCACTCTTTAAACGTTGGACATGTTCTCAGTGAAGCGGTCAAAGGTTCCCTGGACTCTGGATTTGAAGAATCAACATGGAAAACTCTGTCCAATGTAAAAAAAAAAGAACATTATGGTTTAAAAATCCTTTACATACACTGGTGTAATTAATCACTAATAACTAAGAAACGTCCAACAAGATTTCAAAGTAAATGAATATATTTACTTTTGCATCTTAATAAATTATTTTTAATATTGTGAGAATCTTATTTACTTGTAAAACGTACAACAGTTTACGGTCTTAAAGTTTGTACTTGAAACTCTGGCTTTGCTTCACAAAACATTAGTCGTTTCATGTTTTCCTTCCACTCAACTTTCTTTTAATGTATTTGGAAAGCATAGCATCACCTTTTAGTACCTTAATCTCCTCGTGTTAGATCAGTAAAAGTCAAAACTCTGATCTTTACTACAACTGTGTGCCATAACTTTTGATTAGCAAGAATCTATTTGGGAATATATTTGGAATTTCTTGTTTATTTTAAATATTTTCCTTACTAACTTCTTGATCAGCGTCACTGCGTCTCATAACTGCTTAAAACTTCATGCAAAGTGAAAACTGTGGATAAAGTAGTAAATGTCAACCAACAGTTTGGCAGTATTTTAGATATTTAACACCAAAAAGCTAATAAATAATGTTGTGTTTGTCAGCCACATCGTCCAGCCTTCTAAATGTCAAATTAGCTCATTTTTAGATTTCTGATATTTTTTAATTAAATTTTGCTCATCAATCATCATATTACTGTTTTTAAACAATACGCAGCTTTTCCTGAAACATTTGTTTGGTCTCTTCTTTTCCTTACGTGTCTTAAAACCTTTGTAAACTCATGTTTTCGCAGTTCGCTTTTCTTTCCCTCCTGGGCTTTTTTAGCAACTAGGTCACACAAATCTTCGGCCCCTGGTGTAAACAAGATGCGACTAATCAGCAGCTGTGGCCCCGGATGCAGCGGCAGCAGCTGACGGACCGATGTTTAAAGCTTCATCTGGATGGAGATGTTGACGTAAATCCTTCACACAGCAGGTATTTGTTTATTTACATCTCCTACATATAGGAACCTGTATTCACTTCTTTTGTCTTTTAGGATTATAGTAATAATTAACAAACTACTGTTGTTTTAAAAAAAACATGATTCTTTGCATAGTTTCCACCTCTATTTCATTTTAAACCTCGTATTTTGAAGAACATTTGAGGGAAAAATTGCAAAAAGTAGCAAGAGTAGTTATTGTTGATAAATTAGCAATGAGCGCCCTCTGGTGGTGGTTCTCTGGAACTTGAGCATCGCTTTAATTTAACTGCTTGTTAATGTGGTTAAATAGAGATGCGTTTGCTTTCTAATGAATGAATTAATTTGTACCTTTGGTATAAAATTTGTATCAAATCTTAAAATGCTTTTAATGCAGTGAAAAGCATAGAAAATCCCATTTTATCCCAACTTTATTCTGTTTTTATGACTTGGGACATAAATTATTACAACACAACCCATTTATTTGAAGACTTATATGGATGGATTTGTAATATGTGTAATTTTCAGAACAGTCAGGGATTTAAAATAAAATCAAATCTACTTTATTGATCCCAAAAGGAAATTAAATGTTGATGTAACTCGAATTAATTCAGATTCTTCAAAGAGTTATTATAGATAGCAATGGCTTTTCTCTTGTAGCAGTCGAAAAGGTTTGTTGCTAAAGAAGCTACTTGTTCACAAAGTGCTGACATCCACCTTATTATAGAAAGTTGAGTGGAAGAAAAAAAATGTGGTTTAAAAAAAAAGAAGGTGTGCCATCATCCAAGAGGCTTCACCTGGAGTTAACTGAGGCTGGAGTCGACGCATTAAGAGTTTTGAAGCCAAATGTGACGTTTCCACAGTTGGTGACGGACTGGGTGCCGGATCATCTACTGGTTCTGGTCCACTGGGTTTTCTGAAATCCACAGTCAACTCGGACATCTACCAGGACATCCCAGAGTTCTTCAGTCTTCCTTCTGCTGAAAAGCTTTACGGAGATGCTGATTTAATTTCCTAGCAGGCCCACACTGCCCAAGATACCAAGAGCTGCTACAATAACCTTTCAGTTAATTGATTGATCGGTTGATTGATCTGACCTGAACCCCATAGAAGTATTATCAACAGGAGCAATGCAGATGACCTGAAGGCCGTAGTCAAGGAAACCTGGGGTTTAATACATAATTCTCTCGTGACATCACACTTCTGGGAACTTTTTAAGTGGCAGCCATCTTAGTAGGAATTTGCTATGGAGCCACAAGCTTAGAGCTAGTTCTCACTTTGTTCCTATCTAACTTACAAAGTAAGCAAGTGTAACCCAGGGTAAAAACTGCCTTAGTCCCACCTTTGCTACTTCATTGGTTAGAGTGACAGTCAGTCACACAGTGCAATCAGCCAATCACTGCACCTGAAGTAGGTTTTTCAGGCCTGCTCCAGCTTTCCCAATCAGCTGTGAGAGGGAGAGCTGGAGACAAAGGAGCTGCAGGTTTGTGCTGTCAAACAATTGGTTCTTTCTTTGTTTGTATGCACTTTGTTTAAAAAACTCACAATATAAACCATGTAGATCTGAATATCCAGTGAGCTTGGAGCCATGAAGCTACCATGCACTGATCTTTAAAAGGAATTGGTGAGTAGTGAACATGAATGTTTTGTTTGTTTGACATATTGATGGTGATAGCCAAATTGTGTGATCATCAAACACACAACCTAACTTTTAAATGCAATATATGTGTTTAAGATGATGTGATAAATGTTAAATATCTTTGTCTTAAATAATTGATTGTAGATATAATTGCATTTATTTATGTGTACAACTGAAACAAGTCTAGTTAACTAGCAGGCTGGTAAATGACTGGTCCTGTTTATTTTAATACAGGCCAGGTGATTTCCCCTTTTTGGGGTTAAAGGATGGCGAGCTTCTAAGATCTGGCTGGAGCCAGGAGAACCGAATTTCACTCCATACTGGTCTGGTAGGAGTTTGATGGTCCATGAACTTTCCCCTCCTTCTCATTACACAGACACACTACCCATTATTCACCCTTTCCATCAGAGCTGAATTGCGCTTGGACATTTTCCCTTAAAGTTTCTGGATAAACAAACTATGGACTTTTAAATGTGTGTCGGTCAGACACTGTGTTGACCAAGCGGGGAAAAGTGAAGGACTCTGTGCACATTAGAACATCAACTGCAGTATTGTGTATATATTTATTGTATTTTGGTTTCCATGTATGTTTTGTATTGTTTATTTAATTTTCTTCTTTAAAAAATACATAGTATTGAAAACAGTTACTCTCTTGTATTGTTTTATTGATTTCTGACGACAGCTCCAGCAGACGAATTTAGTTTTCTGATGTCAGAAGCTATTTAGTCCTTCAGTGCTTTAAGTACTGCTACATTATAAACATCAAATAGTGCTACACAAGGTAAAACCTTTACATGAGTGCTGGTAACATTTATGTTTTCAACTAATACAGTTTTGTAGGCTTCATATATAAAATAAAATATGAAAAGTCCCTTTTGTAAGAATGGCTATATATTATTCTGTGGTTCCTCCTCAGGACAAAATGAAACGTCTAAATCAAATGTTACATTGTAAAAACATTTTACCAAGTATTTTTGTTTAGTTTCTACTGCAAACATTGTATTACATTTAAAATGAGAGAAAACTAATTTACAAGCAACTTTTCAGAAATAAACAGGAGCTTGTTTTAAGTAAATAATTGTTAATATTGATTTTTTTTGTTTCACTTATAAAAAGACATTTTCCCGTGGTTTTCCAGGCAGGTGTTTCACAATATAAAATTTTGCAGGACAATACATTCTCCCAGAAGTTATGATAAATAATATGGTTGTTTGAGATCATTTTCAGGTAATATAAGGAAAGAAAACATTCTAAATAAACTTTAAATTCTTATGAACATTTAACATTGGAACTGGAATATATTTTAAATAAAACAATAAATACAATGAATTATGAATTCTCTGTAAACAAAACAGTCCTTCAGATAAAGGTTCAGTTGAGACCAAAACACCAAACTGAAGAGTTTTATCATCCAGTTTTGGATAGAAAGAGAAAAACAATAAATGGAGAAAATAGAAATGTTTGGGTTTCTTTTATATCAGTCAGTCCAACAAATCCCTGAACTTTTTTTGCGCCAACACATAATTTCATGCTTCTACTAAGTACGATTGTCAGAAATGTCAGATTATAGTCCAGGATCTACAGCGAGTAATAAAGTCAAATTTACCGTAATAAATAAGCACAAATATTTGAAATATTATAGTATCAAACACTTAGATTTTTTTATTGTAAAGATCCCAGAGGAACTGAGAAGATGTTCAATAATATTTAATTTTAAGAAATAATGTATATTTTAGCAGTTTGTGAACATATTTTATCACAACCGGCCCTTTAAGAGCATTCATGTTCTTGTTTTGGCCCAAAACGAAAACACTTTCGCTATGGAGTCTAACGGGTCACATAAACACCTATTGGGGGCCGAATTTGGCCCCTGGACCTTGTGTTTGCTACGTTTGGCTTATAGTGACAGACTTGATCAGAAGATAAAAAACTGTGTTGATCTATAAATGAGAAATACACAATTAGCTAAATTTCTTTGGACTCTTAATATTTTCTTCTCCTCGGTCAACAGTTAAGGGAAATTAAAAAAAATAATAAATTATATTCTCTCACACAAAATCCCAAGTAAAAAAACTTTGCATTACCAAAACGTTGAATCCTTTAGCCACAATAAATACAGTTCACATTTGGACTCATTTACAGGGAAATAAGATTCCTGCTTCTGCCAGAGAGAGTAAATTAAACGCTAAAGTAAACCTGGTAATGACAGGAGACTAAACCGTTCTCTTAATATTTTGTTTTCAGCTTGTAGAGACGTTTTCCTGAAGGAATGGAGCGTCTCGTACGTAATAAAGTGTTAGGACAGAACCTGCACTGCAGGTATTTCAGTTTGAGCTCATTAAGACGTCCTCTTGTCTTAAAGTCACATTACATCAGACCTCACAGAGCTTTATATGTCACAACACATCTGCTGTAATCACTCCTGGCTTCCTCACGTCAGGTTGCAGGTATTTGCTCAGCTGAAGCGGTCGTGGCGATATGTAATGCCTCTATGATGTTACAATTGACTGACGCAGTCCTGTCATTTTATTTTCAGAAGTTGGTTTTGCAGGACAGTTTTGTTTTCTGTCTCAACCAGAACCAGAACCAAAGTAATATGGATACATTTACAGACAAATGTTAAATAATCTCAATTCGCATTTGCGATGTTAAGCTGTTATATTGATGTTAGCAGGACAAAACTCCTGCTAACAAGAGATTTTTCACTTTTTACACTTAAAATAAAACAAAACTAACTCACAAGTAACTTTTCTGCAAAATATAGGAGTTTGTTTGAAGTAAATAATTCCTTAATATTCAGGAAAAAGTACTAGTTTCCCAGCAACCCCAGCAGAGCCTAGTCTGTCACCTAGCAACCCCGGTGGTGTCTCTAGCACGTTTGGTCAGCTGGTTTTCTGGTAACCTAATCTACACATAAATTAGCTCTGCCTGTACAATATGTGTTTTAGTCCAAGAGCCTTTTGGTTACTGCCAATGATGTAAAGTTAATTATTGTTCTAAATACATCAGCCTTAAGGTGTAAAACATATTTTCTGTTTCCTGATTTTAATGTAAAATAAGAAGAAAATTAAAACTACGATTATTGAAATACCAGATTTGTAGCACGGCTGTTAGTGTTCTGAAAAGGAAAGAGAGACAAATAGCATTTTTAAGATTGCACCTATATTTATTTTCTCAATTGACTTTTTCAAATCTCAGAATGGCAAAAATCTATTTTTTTGTGGCTATCCCTGTGTGTTGTAATTGAATAACCAATGTGAGTGATTGTTTAGATGCTTCTTGTTTAGACTGCAGTCATATTTGCTAAAAGAAGCTTTGATCCCATTTGGATATTGGAAACCTAAAATCAAAAGTCATAACATTGATTAGCTCGTTTCAGTTGCAGCTTTATGCATTTTTAACGCATTTTTGTTTCATTGATGCAGTATCAATCAATCAATCAAATTTATTTGTAGTTTCAGCAACAACTGTCAACAAAACGTAAACATTTGGAGCGTCTTTTGTTTAATTTTGTTACTGCTATAAATTATTGTTATTTTTGTCCTTGTCAGGATCTGCGGCTTCTGCAGTTCCTCTGGTTTCCTTCTAGGTGGCGTTCGAGAGCTCGCTGGCGTATACACACCCACTCCACAGGTGTGTTTCGGCGCACCTGTCGATCATCAGCGGGAGCGTAATTGGAGCGGGTTCCCGGTACTTCGTGTTGTCGCCTTTGTGGTGCGTCTGGTTCTGAGATCTCTAGAAAGACATCCAGTCTGTTTCGCCGCTTACCTGTCCTGTACCTTTCTGTGATTCCTGGGCTCCTGTTGTCTGCACTCTCCATAAGAAGTACGGGGTTTGCAGTTCCATCTGAGGATTCGGTGAAACCCCTCGGCTCCCACTCCGCTGCGCTCCCTGACGAGTTACGCCCACCCTGATCACGCTGATCCGCTCACCCTGCCGGGCTGACCACCCGAATCCCGCTAATCGCTCACACGCCCGGCCCGGCTCCCGCTCCTGATCAGACGCTCCTGCATTACACGCCATTTAAATAAATCTTTAATCTGATCTCCTGACAGTATCTTTGCATGTGGGTTCGGAGAGTTCAGCACAACATGACAGTCCTTGAAATACCAAATTTCCTCTTAACTTTATATTTCGGTCTGTCTGGTTACGTAATTATATATTAAATGACAGTTTAATCAGAGTACTTGAGTAGACTTTCTACCAAATACTTTTAGATGGTTATTTTTTTACTTGAATTAAAATATGTTGACGTAGTGCTACATTGTTTTGCTGCGCTATCTGTGTAAAATATTCCTTTTCTGAGCCGGAATTTGAAAAACTCAAACGCGGTGAAACGTTTTTCATGTGATTTTCACGACCGCAATCATTGGCTGGATTCGGGTCACGTGATAAGAAATATGTAAACACGAACCCAGAATCCATAGTTCGCTACAGAAAGACAACCGACAGTGAAGCTAATTGAACTATCTCACTTTCCCTTCCAGCTTTCCTGCGCCATTTGCGCACCAGCTGCAGCTGCGCAGTTGCAGCTGCGCAGAGTCCCCGCCTGCCTGTCCTGTCAGCGATTTGCTCCAGGGCCGGACATTAGCGCAGCCTGCTGAGCCGATGACAGTCCGAGCATGGAGAACCCGGAGAAAGGAGGCAGGAGGAACCCGCTGGCCACCGCCAGCCTCTTCTCCAAACTCTTCCTCTGGTAAGAGAAGCAGCGCGGCGCGTTACTGCAGCCAGGAAATGTTTAGATGTTAGTATTACTGCAAACGAACCGTGGATCGGTGCTGATCAGTTTTGGTTCTGCATTAAAACTTAGTGAATAACTGCAGACATTTTCTCAGGCCGCCGCTAAAAATATTCCAAATGAAAACAAGACTGTAGGACTGACGGCTGCGCTGAACGTTCCGTCTGTACATGACGGATCTTTGTAAGAGATTATTGACTTTTAAATCTGTATTTAATTTGATCAAATGAAAAAATGGCAATACTTTTTGCTCATTTTTTTCTGAGCATATTTTGGTAAATTGTAATATCAGGCTAAGATGATGTTAAATTTGATTTAAAAAGAAAAAAGTCTCTTAAATAACTTTATTTACGTTATAAATGTCCTCTACTTTTCTAAAGAGGAATTTTTACAAGCTCGTGCAGGAAAACTATATTTTGTCCCCTTTATGTGTTTTTGAGCTTCTTTCATTTTACTCTACTGGTCTCATAGTTACTATTTTACTTAGTTTAGATGTTTGTTTTGGCTTCGTTTCTTAGATTAATATTTTTTAAAAGCTTGCATTCAGTTATTGTTTTTGCTGCATATCCCAAGTTTGCTTGAGCTTAAAATCAACAACTTATTGATTTAATTTGATCAAAGTTTAGACTTTGGTTTCTGGGTTGGATGTAAACTCATAAGTCTAGTTTGCCTCTCAGGATCCATAAAAACTACATCTGAAACAATTTGTCAGATTAATTGGGATGAAGTGATTAAGTCATTCAAGTTTATTTGTAGCTCATATTTCAGCAACATGGCACTTCAAAGTGCTTTACATCATGAAGACATAAAAATAAAAACATCACACAGTCAGCCATTGTGGAAAAACAATAACAAACGTAACATTTTGTCAAATAAGGTCATTAAAATCTACAATAAACATCAAATATGTTGGTCAATATTCCATTTATTGTCAATCAAAGGCAGCTCTGAACAGGACTAGAGTTAAAGGAACTCTGTGTTTCAGCAGTTTTGCAGTTTTCTGGAACTTTGTTCCAGATTTGTGGTACGTAGAAGCTGAATGCTGCATCTCCATGTTTGTAGATTATTGGAATAACAGTCAACTAATTTAGTAATTTATTAATTGTTAACTGGAGTAAAATGACTCCAAAAAAAATTCTAATCTGTAATTGAGCTGAAACTGTACAAAAAAGTGGCACAATTCAAGTTTTTATCGCATTTTAGGCAATAAAAATGTTTATTTTTTATTTAAAAGGAGGAATTTGTTTATTTGCCTTTTTTAGGATATTTTTAATACTGTATTACAAAAACGTAAGAGGTTAAATTAAAAATTTGCAGAATTAAGATAAATAGTCAGAATAATTGGTAGCTAGTATAGCGGTTAGTTGCAGATGTATAAACAGCTGTGGTGGTTTCGGTGTTGCTGGGTTGATTTGGACTCTTTGTGGTTCTGGTTCAGTTGGTTGACGCCGCTGATGCGCCGCGGTCGCAAGCAGCGACTCAACGAGAACGACATGTACGACGTTCTGCCAGAGGATCGCTCCGAAAACCTGGGAGAAGATCTGCAGAGGTACGCAGACCCGGTTACTTCACTAATGAATCTAAACCACTGAGTCGGTTCAAAACGTGCGGAGATTTATGGGTGGGTCCAAAATGGAAGCTGAGTTTCCACCTGATCTGGAAGATCCGGACAGGTTTAATCTGGATTAGTTTCGCTCTTCAAACCGTCCTGTGGCTCTGAAAGTTTATCTACTCTTGTTTAGGGATAATAAAATCCTTTTTCTTGATGGGTTTTAATTTAATTTGTTTTTATCTTTATTCTGAACAAAACCCAGTAACTGAAATATACTTCACCCTCCCAGTATAACACACAACTGTGTTTGATTTGTTACGGCTGCAGTGGGTCTCTGCCCTTTTTCCTTGTAGGGTTCTGGATCCAGGCCTTCTGCAGGTGTTATGTTTTTCCCTGATTGGTGCTCTGCTGCTTTAAAAGCTGCCATGCTGCAACAGACTGGAGGCTTTTCCCCTCTCCCTCCTCAGAACCCCATTTGGTTTGGTTTGTATCTTATGGTTGAGATTTGTTAGGTTTGTTTTGCATTTGCTTATTTCTGGTTGCCTATGGGTTTTGCATTAATTTATTTTGGTTTCTCATTTCAAGTAATTCTCTTTTCAGGCTTTATTTCTTTAGTATAATTTAATAAATTCAATTTTCATTTAATCAGAAAATCTTTGTGTGGTTTCCTTTAATGTTACCCCACCAAACGAGCCTGGTGGACGTAACAGATTGAACCACGCGTAGCTTTGATTGCGGCGTACGTTTTCCCTGGAAATGTTTTTGTTGCGACACAGAAAGTCAAAGCTCTCATTTCCAGTCTGAGTTTTAGGATTGTTATTGGCAGCTTGTTCAGGAGAAGAGATGAGCTGCGTAAAGATTTCTCCTTCTTAACTAGATCTGATCTCTGTGGTCATGCTTCCTGAAGCACTATTTCTATAATAAGAGTCTGTTAAACTCTACTGTTGTCATGCCCTGTGAGATGAATCATTTATCCACCATGTGACATGAATAAGAAGCAGTTTATTGTATAAGTTTAAAGTAAAGCACTAGTATTTTTGCTCATTTAAATCCGTCCATTTGGCCTAAATATAGGGAATAAGCAGAATAGCTGACTGGTTGCAATTGAAGGCCTATTTCTAATTCTCCCTGTGTGAAGCTGAGCTGTTCTGGTAACACCTTAGTTATTTTGTGAGAGAACAAATGGCCTCATAACAGACAGGTCAGGGTGAAAGATAAGACGTTTAAACAGGATTAGCTTATAAATATTAGCTCAAGCTCTGAGCAACTTGCAGAGTTCTGTTACATCCTTTATCTGAGGAGGCAAAGCGAGAACAAATAGTCGATTAAGAGTCGATCAATAGTTATTATCGATTGTTTTTTTGTTTTAAACAGCTTAAACGAAGCCATACTGGTGGCCTGACCTTTCCTGTTTTCACTCCACAACGTTAAGTAGTTATTAGGCACAGTAGCAAAACCTTAAAATGCTGCTGCGCAAGTTACTCAACAGGTTGTTGCTAGGTAACCAAAGAATTAATGGGTTGCTAGGTAACCAAAGAGTGAGCGAGGTAGTTGACTAAACCAACCTAGCTTAGCGCGCTGTGAGAGTTATGTATTATCTATTAATACTTATTGCGTCCAGCTCTATGTTTAAGATAATTGGAGGATATTCTAACAAATATGTGCCCTTTTACTGTTGCATCATAATTATTTTTGTGCTGATAAAATGCATTGAAGTTTATTTATTTTACTTGAGGAACTGTGAAAGTTCAAAAGGATTTAATAATTTTGTGTGCTGTGAAATTAGCACACCAACTTCTTTGCCTCGTTTTCTTGTCTGGGTTTGGTCAAGAGTTGTACCTCTGACAAAAACATTGGGGATCCATGCAGGCATCAACAGTGAGCTGCATTTCTACTGCTTGATGTTCTGTCAGACTTTGGACTGCAAGTCGAGCTAAAGATTAGCTCTATTGCTTAATGCATTAATTAAGCCCTAAGGTGAGAATCTGCACTGCTCAGGAAAACCTCCAAACACTCAACAACTAATGTCGCATCAAACATTTCAAGCTTCATTTAGCGCGTACAAAAACCTTTGAAGAAAGAAAACCAGAACAATTATTTGTTTATAGGAGAAGACACAAGTTCACATACTCTGAAAGACCACAAGTTGTTTGGAATATTGTCTTTGGAAAAAAGTGGGATGAATGAGTCTTGGCAATTGTTGGTTCTTACCTTTACATTCCTACATTTACATTTTTATGTCCAACAGCCGTTTTTACATTTTGACAGATGAGTGAGCTCTCGTTTTTCTTGTAGATCCAGTTCTTGACAACATCACCAACGTTGGGTAGCCCTGGTTAAGTCCAAAGATAACTGAAAACAAGCTAACATAAGGAACAGGTCTTATCTTGGTGATATGAAAACTGGTTAGCACCTCTATTAGCGTCTCTGTAAATCATAGAAATGCCATATTGGGAGAAATTTAACTTATTTTTGACTATGTAAAAGCCAAGACAGGTAATGGAGTGAAGTTACAAATATGATCTGATAAGACTGGTGATATGGAGTTTGTTTGTTCTTGAGGTGAATCTCCAGTCTAGTTTATTTGTATAGCACATTTTAGCAACAAGGAAGTTCAAAGTGCTTTACATGATAAAGATCATTAGATGATATTTAAGCCCTTTAGCTTGTGTGAATGATAAAGTTGAGATGTACTCATTCAGAAAACTTTTTTTTTTCTGGCTGAACAATCAAAACAGATTAATAAATTTAACTGGCAGCCAATCAGAAAGATATAATAATGTAAAAATAATGTTTTCCTAAATTTCCTGTTTGTGAGATAATAAAACATATTTCTATCTTCTATTGCCATCTTGCAGAAGAGATTTGAAATGTTGTCTAATTAGATCCTGGTATGTTAATGTTTGACCTGCTCTGAGTAAAGATTGACCAGTTTCACTGTTGCTGCATTTACCTCAGGACTTAAAACTGGACGCTGAGTCAGCAAATAAACTCACATTTATTCACTCTATGTAAACATGAAAGGCTTTTGTTGGAGACTTATTTATTTTAATAAAATATTAATCCATTTGTTTTCTCCTAGAATTTGGACCCAAGAAGTAAGAAGTGCGAGAAAGGAACTCCGGGATCCAAAACTGACCCGAGTTCTCGCTAAGGCTTATGGGAAATCTTACGCTCTGGCTGGACTGTATGTATTCTCACTGGTATGTTCTGGAAGTTATTTATATTTTATTAATAATTGAATCACTTCTGGACTTATATTTACACCATAAATTATATTTTGTGTCCTAAATCACAGATTGAATTTAAAATGTGTTATCAGAAACAGATTTATTTATTTATTTTAGTTGGATACGGTCGCTAAATTAAATTCTCATGTATTGTTGGGTTCTAAACTTTAAAAACAGGTTATCACACTTACATGTTTAAGATCATAAAACCAACTTTATTCTCAGACTAAGATCAGCTGGGTAAATACAGACAACAGCTTTTAAATGATGATAAGTTAGAAAGCAAGATTCAAGTCAAAATGGCTTCTTACATCTGGCACCAAAGCTTTTTATCAAAAAAACCTTTTTTTAAAAAAAATATATATATTGTCTTATATTATAAGGCTTATATTGTACGACAATATAATTTCACAATTATATTTTCTTACAACTTCTGGATCCGTCACTGCATCAACACACCTGAATTAAAGATGTGGTTGACCAACATTTAATCTAAAGGAGGTAAAGGAGCCAATTGATGAAGAAAAGGTGAATCCAATGTTGGTACTCAAGAACGAGAAATGGAGTAATCTTTTAAATAAATGTTTATGTCATTAAGTGGATACATTTTTATAGATACAAGGCTGTGAGAACAAATGTGTCTAGAGTTAATCTCCAAATTTGAACCATTTCACAGCTACGCTTCTGATGCGTTCAGCGAAACAGATAAAATCCTATTTATTTTGTGTTACATAGGTAAATAGGGTTAATATTACAATGTAAATAAATTGGAATATTATCATAAATTCTCTCTTTTAATACTTAAATGTTTTCCCATTTTAGCTTCAAAAGGTTGCATGTTTAATTAAAAACTAACAGCTTCTTTCTTTCTCTTAAAGGAAGCCATTAAGGTCGTCCAACCTCTTCTTCTGGGGAAAATAATTGAGTATTTTGAGAACTATAACCCAGACGATGCTGCTGGTCTTCACACGGCGTACGGCGTTGCTGCTGCCATGTCCATCTCCACCTTCGCGCTGACGATCCTCCAACATCTTTACTACTATCAGGTTCTCCGAATTGGCATGAGGATTCGAGTGGCCATGTGTCACGTGATCTACAAGAAGGTCAGTGAAATATTCAGACAATCTGCAACAGAAATAGTGAATTAAATTGTTCCAGTTTCCGTCACCTGACAGTAAAATTTCTCTCACCAGGCTCTGCGTCTCAGCAGCGACTCGATGGGACGAACAACCACCGGGCAAATCGTCAACCTTCTTTCTAATGACGTAAACCGCTTTGACGAGGTAAGCTAATGCTAAGCTAAGCGGTCCAATGTGAATTCATGTTTTCGCTCACTAGTGTTGTCCGTCCCTGTAGATTATACTGAACCTGCACTACCTGTGGGTTGGACCGCTCCAGGCGCTGGTCATCATTGTTTTCCTGTGGTCTGAAATCGGCCCTTCCTGTCTGGCCGGCGTGGCCGCCATCGCCCTCATGATGCCGGTTCAGACGTGGTTCGGAAAACTGTTTGGCATTTTCAGGTGAGAAACAGAAACACTCACTCTTCATACCTATAAAATGTGATTTTAATAGTTTAGGGTTTTTAGTTTACTTTTATTTTGTTATGACATTTTTGTATAATTCAGTTAGTTTCATTTTTTACAGTGTGTTTTAGTTTTTTCATGCTTTGGTTCATTTTTAAGTGCAGAATTCAGCTGTGATTATGTCTCAAGGTTTCCACGGTGGTTGGGCGCTAGGGCGGTCATTCATCCAGCGGTTTGTCCTGTTTTTGAGTTAAAAAATGTTTAAAGTTGACAGGAAATTTGAAAATATCACTTGATAATTTGTTTTTTTGGAAGAATAATATCTGAACACCAACAATAAAGTCTGAAAAATGAAAGCATTTAAAAAGAAACTTACATACATAAGCAATGCTTAGCCTGGTGGGGGCACAAGTAAAGCCTGGTGGCCCGCCAGGCTTATAATACACTGGGGGAAACTCTGTGTTTATATCAATTTGGTTATGATTGCTCAACAGAAGATAACATTTTGAAAATAATCCTTCAGTTATTGTTGAACAGCCATCTCCCATCTTTTGCTGTCGCCATTTTGCGGACAGCTGACGTAAACTGCTTGTGTGGAGAAGAAAAATAAATTTCACATCAGTTCAAAAGGCTAATAAGGCTAGTAAATTAATTACCGCTTTTATTTCAGTTAATGAAAATGTTTTCAGTCACTTTACTAAATTATTCAACCTCCTTTCTGTCACATTACAACTGAAAACCTTTTGACATCTTATTGGGGTTTTTGCAAATGCGAACCGGATACAAACGTACGCCACACACACATTTTAAAGTTAAAATGTGATGTTTGTAAAATCAAGATTAGCATTAACCATTAAAACCCTGAGAGCCATTTTCACTTTCAGTTCTGACAAATATTATTTCTCTGGAGCCGCAAAAAAGCTACAATTCCCTTAAAAAACTGATTCTAGAAATATCAACTCAAAAAATTTGTATTTAATGGTTTAAAGGAAACGACAATTTTAATATTATTGTTGGTTTTTAAGAAATTTTCTATTATTTCAGGAGATAAGAAAAAACAACTGCAAACAGTAATAATTGTAGGAATAACAAATATTTTTCTGAGCCTGAAAAGCAGCATATATAAAGGGAAACTACAAACTCAACATAGTTTTTGTGGAATCCTTTAATGTGAAGCTTTCTAATGTTTTCTTTCTCTCCATTTTTGTTATGCCGTGTTAAATCCTGGCATTGAATGTGGACAAACTCGCTTTAGAGGTTATTCCCATTCAAATGTTGTGAAACTATTTTGTTTTTCTGTTTAATTGGTCGTCGCTGCATAATAATGAGTCATAATAATGCATGTTGGGACTGAACCGGATTCCTGTAAACACCAAAGAAGCATCTTGGGAAGTTTTCTTTTTTTCACATTTGAAATGGAAGCATTTTCTTCCTGAGGAACCTGAAGAGCTTCGCGTTTCCGCAGGAGCAAAACGGCCGTCCTCACCGACAGCCGGATCCGCATCATGAACGAAGTGGTGTCTGGCATCAGGATAATCAAGATGTACGCCTGGGAGAAACCGCTGTCGGCTCTCGTCACTGAAGTCCGACGGTAAAAATCGATTTCACGGTGAACGGAGCGGCTTTCGTAGAAGTTAATTTAACTGTTTTCAGTGTGGAATTAAAAAATTATGTCCTCCTTTTATCTCTTCACACATAAACATTGATTTGAATGGTTAGAAATGTTTTTATGTAGACTTCCTAATAAAAACAAATTCAATAAATTGGATTGTAGTGAAACAAGACGAGCTTTAGTGTTACGATACGATGTTTTAGTCCAGAACGATTTTAATAAGTTCATGTTTTTCACTGGAGTTTAAAGACAAAAAAACAATTTCTACCCAAGAGCTGTTCACAGCAAATCCATCTAAAACCAGGTCTTTATATATGTATTTGTTAAACTTTTAAGTTTTATTTTTATTCTTAACATCCCAGTTGTTCTGTGACTCTTTGAGAAAAGCTATTTTTTATTTTTTTGTGCTTTATTCTTGCACAATGACATTAAAAGGAGTTCTGACTTTGAATTTTTTGTAATATGTATTTTAAGATATAACTAATCAACAGCGTGAGTTAAATATCTTAAATGAAAGATTCAACATTGTCACCTAAAAAAAAGTTATTATTTTTATCATAAATCACTTTTGGCAAAAAAATGATTTCGGCCATTGTTTTAGGAAGGTGATCAGAATAAATGAATATATCTACATGTTTCAACATTGGAATAATTGATTTAATCTGTAGTTAAGATGTTTGTTGCCCTAGTTTTGTCTAATCATCCCCTAAATCTTTTAGACAGAGCCTCAACTTTGACCTCTTGAACTCATTGACCAACATTAATTACTAATTAACAGAAAAACTCGTTTTATGAAACTCAGATGATGTGAAATCCTCCACGGTTGCTGCTGACATTTGAACTTTTACATCTCCTCTGACCTTTGAACCTGTGAAATTCTTGCACAAAACTAAAATTCCTTATTTTCATTGTATCTGAATGCGATTTAATCTGCAGTAACACATAAAACTCTTGTGAAGGTGCCACTTAGAAACAATACTAATGTCTTTTAAAGGAATGATTAATACTTGAGAGGAATTTCACTTTGTGTGTTTACTGGGAGTAAAAGTACGTGAGGAATCCTGAATGTTCCTCTTTGTTGTTTCATTTTCCTTCACCCTTTAGATCTTCTCAGACGTTGCCGGAGGAAATCTTCAGTTTCTGTCACGTAGCTCAAGATTCAATAGAGTAAAGAAGCTTCTGCAACAACAAATTGTTTCCATTTATCCTCAGGAGTCTCAACCAGAGTTGATGGAAGTGGAAAACTTGATAAGAAATCTGTTTTGTTAATTAAACTCTTTAATTAGGATATTATAACTTATTTGAGTGATTATTGATCAAATTTTGGCTGGACGTTTTTTCAGAAAACTGGATTTAGAGACTTTCTCCTGAGCAAATGAGAAAAAAAAAAAATCAGTTTCTAGATGTTACAAATATGATGACAACCAACCAAAACATACCCTCATAATAAAATCATAAATGCTCATTTTTGGCATTAATGGATGTAAGTTTATCTCATCAGAAGCTCTCTCTCTACAGACCAGATATGATCCGTTTTAGATCGGAGGCTCGGTTTTCTTTAAAGCTCCAGGGAAGGAGAATAAATCTGTCCTTAGATCTGTGCTTTACAGCAGATTTATATTTGAAATGTGCAGGATTTGTTCCTGATCTTATTTCTGAGAAACAGCCTTGGGTAAAGCTGAAAACTGAAGCCTGCAGAATCACGTCAGATTGTTATTTATTTAGTTGAGTTCACTTTAACTTCTGGTATCTACCAGCTGAGTTTTCCAGCCTTCACTCGCGGCGTTCTGTCCAATATTTCCAGGAAAGAAATCCGCCAGGTTTTGAAGAGCTCCTACCTGCGAGGACTCAACATGGCTTCCTTCTTCGCCAGTAGCAAGATCACGGTTTTTGTGACGTTCACCGCCTACGCTCTGCTGGGGAACGCCATCACCGCCAGCAGCGTGTTTGTCACCGTGTCGCTCTACGGCACCATAAAGCTCACCGTCACGCTGTTCTTCCCTCTCGCCATCGAAAAGATGTCAGAAACCATTGTGAGCGTTCATAGGATTAAGGTAATCTTCAACTTTACTACAAACTGGATTCAAACATTTTATTTAGTGGTTAACTACACCAGTAGGTTGGTTAAAAACATGTAAAAATCTGTTCATTCAGGATTTGAGCAGCTTGGATCGTTTATATCCCCTTAATGCTGATTGATGCATATTCTACACATACCAAGGATTAGAAACACTATTCCAGCCATCTAGTGATCGATTTTATACCCAGTCATGCTAAAATTAGCATATTTTCAGATGAAATACCTGCATTTATGTCTGTTTTGGGTGCAATAGCTTGTGCCATCCATATTAATGGATATTATTGGATTTGCAAATCGATTTAGGCAGTAAAGGGTAATTTCTGCTCACTAAGATAAATTTAACAGTGCAAATTAATAAACATGATTTTCATCTCTACTAAGAACTGTAATCAGTTGCAAACCAGACGTGTCTGTGACATAATATTTTTAAAAAAACAAGATACTTTTAAGACTCAACATTCGGGTATCGGGGTCAAAAGACGGCGCAGTCGATGTGAGCAGGGATCCGTCTTGCTTTGTATTAACAGTTCAGGCTGGTGGTCGTATTTTTTTGGGCCCCTTTGCAACAATGCAACTTTGTTAAAAGTCAACAGGCCAAGCCGTGTTTTGTTGCAGACCCGGTCCGTCCCTTTAAATTCTCCTGGTGGCCTACGCAAATCCCGTCACAAAGCTTGAACATGCCGATGACCCGTCTGGACTTCATTGGCTTCTGCAGTCACGTGATTGGATTTAGTGGAACATCAGATTTGTTTCATATATCTGCACAAAGAAATGAGGCATTTCTGAACGCAAAGACTTCCATCCAATCAAGTTTGGTAAAACAAACATTTTATTTACGTATAGATACACATCAGGAAGTTGGCTCGCTCGCAAGAAAATGTTTAAAGCTGTAAAAAGCAAAGAATTGGTTAGTACTTTAGTTAGAAACCTCTCTCAATAATTTAAAACAAACTCAATCATTTCCATTTGCACGATTTACTGTTTTTCTCTTTTTCTACCAAAAACTGGATGATAAAAGTTTTCAGTCTGGTGTTTTGGTCCCACCTTAGCATGTTTTATGAAGGAAAAAATTGTTTACAGAGACTTTATAATTCATTTTATTTGCTGTCTTGTTTATTTATTTTGCATATTTGAAATCTTTTCCAGTTCCAGTGTTAAAACATTCTTTAGAATTTAAAGTTTATTAATATATTACTTGAAAATGGTCTCAAAACAACAATATTATCTTTTGTCATAATAACTTCTGGGACAATTTATTGTCCAGTATGATTGATTATCGTTCCAGGCTTAAAACTAAACGTCCTGCGCAACAAAAACCAAGACAGCTTCTGGTTTCGGTGGGGATTTTCGTAACTTAAGAAGCGGGGAATAAAAAACTGGAGGAGAAAATGTCTGCTGCGTTTTGTTATTGGTGAAAATCTTCTGTTTATTAACTTCCTTCCAGAATTTCCTCACGTTACAAGAAGTCGAGAGAAGAACCTTTGAACTGCACCTGGAGGAAATGAAGGACAGCGCCGTGGCGATGGAGAAGCTGAGCTGCTACTGGGACAAGGTTGGAAAATCTTCCACAGGGATTTAAAGCTTTTAGAAAATGTTTGGAGGGAAGAAGTTCATCTTTTGTTGTTGGTTTTTCCAGACTTTGGACTCTCCGTCTCTGCAGAACATTTCTCTCTCGGTGAAACCGCATCAACTTTTAGCTGTGATTGGACCCGTAGGGGCTGGAAAGGTCAGTAATGGGGAGGTCAGAGGTCAGACGATTGGACAGGTTTTGTTTGGCCCCCAAATGCAATTAAAAGATTTTTGGCCCATGTGACAAAAAGTTTAAACACCCCAGAGCAGGGGTCGGCAACCAACAGCTCCGGAGCCACGTGAGGCTCTTTCATCCTTCTGTTGACTTTGGGAAATAGAATATTTTATTAAAATTAAATCATTAAAAAAATTATAAATTAAAATCATTTTAAAATAAATTTCTAAATCTGAAGATTATGGTAAACTTGTAACATTAAAACAAAAAGTTTTGAACATTTTTAGCACCCAAAATATACGTCATGTCCGCTGATGTGGCATTCCTGGCGAACCCCACATGTCTGGCAGACGGCGTTTTTTTATCGCACTGATTTATTGACTTTTTGATCCTTGCCTGGAAGATACATCATGAATAAATCCAAGAAAAGGAAACATTCTTTAGATGGCAGAACATTTAATGCTACGTGGACAGATCATTTTGCTTTCACCGCTGATGAAACTGGTTCACCTTCTGCTTAATATGTGGCGACAGACTGGCAAACAACAAGAAGTCAAATGTTGAAAGACATTTCGAGAACAAACACTCTGTCTTTGCTAAAAAATATCCCGAGGGAGAGGAGAGGCTGTTTCGGAGCTGATGCGGAAGGCTGAAGTGAGCAGGAGTCACTTTTTTTAATTCAGGAGGACACCGAAGCAGACTGCGCATTTTTTGGTTTGCTTGGTTCGTTCAGTGCCGGTGGATAATATTTGGATAAGTTTTGATTTTTATCTCCTGAATAAGAGGAGAACAGGTGACTGCATTCTGTTTCTATTTTTCCTTCAGTGCGGGTTGGGTAAGTTTCGATTTTTATTTCTTAAATACAAAGACCCAAATAGACAGAGGGTATTTTGTTTGAAATTGAGCATCAACAAAGTGTAAAATGCGTTTTGTAAGACGCAGAAATAAAATTTTGTGTTCTCTGAAGCAGTTTGTTGATTTCATAAACGCAACATAGTATCGATTTTTGTACATAGCATATAGGTTTTATATATATGACGTCAAAATAGGTTGTGGCTCCAAGTGCTGTCTTTTTATTGGGAGGCGGTCCCAAATGGCTCTTTGAGTAGAAAAGGTTGCCGACCCTTTCCCCAGAGTTATTTGGTCAAACTTTTCCGCCTTCCTGTTTCTAACTTTTTCTTCCTCACTCAGTCTTCGTTGCTGAGTGCCATCCTGGGAGAGCTGCCGCGCGACACGGGCGCGCTGATGGTCAAAGGTCAGCTGGCCTACGCCTCGCAGCAGCCCTGGGTTTTCCCCGGAACCGTGCGCAGCAACATCCTGTTTGGGAGAAAGCTGAACCCGAACAAGTACGAGAAAGTCCTGCGCGCCTGCGCTCTGAAGAAGGCGAGACGCGTTCACATGTTTGCATGAGAGTAACAGGGTTTTATTTGAACAATACTATAGATGTGAAGTATGTAAGAATGTATTGATTATTCTTTGAATTTCTTTAGTTTAGTCAACAAGTAGCTTCTCTAGACAGTTATTTCTATCTGAACAGAACTGTAATACAGATTTTTGGCCGTCTTACAGCTCAAACCTTTTTATTTTTTAAAATCTTGTTGCTTTTTAGGATCTGGAGCTTTTTTCTGACGGAGATCTGACTCTGATCGGGGACAGAGGAGCCACTCTGAGCGGAGGACAGAAAGCTCGGCTTAACCTGGCCAGGTGTGGAGACAGTCGCTGACATCATCAAGCTTCATAAAGAAAAAGAAACCATATCAGACGAGATATTTTTTATGTTGCATTTAGTTTCACACAGAAACCACAAATTGCCTCATTTCCTAATAGGAAGACTGGACATTTCATGGATACTTTCTCTTTAAATCCTTCTGATTCAAATATTTGTTGATATTTTTATATATTTGCACTAAATTGATGGAGTAATTAAAGCAAAATGTTTGTTTCAGGGCCGTGTATCAGGACGCAGACATCTACCTGCTGGACGACCCTTTAAGTGCCGTAGACGCAGAAGTTGGAAAGCATCTTTTTGAACAGTGAGTGAAACTTTCTCTTTTATTCATCAATCATAAATGTTTTTAGAAGAAGCTCCAATTTTCTTATGGAAGAAATAGGTTATTAAAATTCAAAATGAACAGTAGTTGACAGCTATTAGTAAATCATTCCTAGATGTTTGATTTTTCTGTATTAAAAAGCATTTTTTGTGGTTTTATAGCCGAGTTTTAGCTTTTTTTATGTTGACTTGTTGCAGCAGAGTAACAGGAAATGCCGGAGGGCCGGATTATGACTTGTCTGTGTTTGTTTCTGGCTGCCACGCTCCTTCGCCCCTTCAGGGTGAAATAAATACACCTTGGTTCATTTCTCTAAATCGCTGTTAATCGGTTGGCTGTCGACGGGCAGGTGCATCTGCGGGCTGCTGCAAAACAAATGTCGTGTCCTGGTAACGCACCAGCTGCAGTATCTGAAGGCCGCAGACAAGATTCTGGTCCTCAGGGAGGTAAGAATGGTGAAACCACTGCTCTCTTTTTGTATAGATCCGTTTCAGTGTGACGTCATGCACCCAACTTCCTGCTGGAGGGCAAAAAGTTGCTCACTAACGATCACTAGCATTGGTTTTAGCCGTTACGTTGTCAACATTACACCCTAAATCGTAAATGTATAAACATATAAAAGGAAAAAGGGACGCAGAGCTTTGCTACTAATTGTGAACGCTATGAAAACTAGATGACAAGGTCAGGAAAAAAAATAGGGAGGGAGTGAGAAGTAGTTTATTTATGCTGGCTTGACTTTGTCAACCTTAGCATGTAGATTTTATGTGAAATTGGTTGTTGTGGTTTAGTCACAAAATAAAAAAGGCGACCTAAACACCAACTGTGACAGATCATCAGTAGAGCACCACTGTGCCAGATTAGCTGCTTATTAATAATCACACATTAAACATAAAGCCTATAAACATGAAACTGTAACAGACTGAATGCTTTGTTGTTTGTGTGGGAAATATTTGAGTGTTTTTTGGTGTCGCTGTTTCAGTTGCTATGGCAACGAGTCTTTGTGTAGCACAGCCGACACAGAGAGCGCGAGAAAAGAAGTGGTTTTGAGTTGTTCTTCAACTGTTTCTTTTCCCTTCGCTGTGGCGCGTAGCACGGGTTTCAAAAGAATGCGCGGGACATCTGGATGGAAACGATTCAAGGGTAAAAATGAAACGAGCCGGTTGTGTCGGCTTCCTTCCCTGCAGGGTCGCATCACGGGCCAGGGGAGCTACGGGGAGCTGCAGCGCTCCGGCCTGGACGTGTTTTCACTGCTGAGGAAAGACGAGGAGCAGGACTCCGATAAACTGTCTCTGCACAGTCAGTGGACCAACTCCTCCCACAGCTCCCACAGCAGCCTCCTGCCAGCGGACACCAGCTACTCTGACCAACCTCCTGTGGGTATATTTAAAAAAATGACAGTTTGATGATTGTATAAGGGAAAAATGTTTTTCATGTAACTTTGGATTATCGACACTTTAACACATGTGATTAATCAGCGTTAATATGACATAGCACAGATTAATCTTTGACCTAAAAGCCTCGGTGGGTTACCTAGGTAACAGCGACGAACGACAGCGATAGATGACAGCAGAAAGCAACAAAAGGTGAACATTTTCCAGCTTTCCTGTGTTTTATCACCAAAACACAAGATAATTTGGTGCCTCGTACACGTCTGTGTGTGCGAGGTTGAAATTTCACTTCCACAAATTACGGCGGTCGCTAGGCCGGATGAGGAGTTTCCAAAATAACTTCCTTTAAACATTCCTGGAAAACAGAATCTTCAGACATGTTTGGTTTGAGACAATAAAACGTTTTATTAAAAACATGAATACAGTCACAGTTTTTGATATGGGCACTTACCCAGGGCGACATCAATGGGCGGTGCATCCAAGAACTAGAAATGAGAATATATCTTATTTCCCTTGAACAATTTTGTTATTACTTGTATTCATGTGTAGAAGAGTGAACTTCCTTCAGTTCTAATTCATGGTTGCATTTTGAAAGTGTTGTGCGTCGTCGTGCAGGCGGAAGCGGCTCCAACGCTCGCAGAGGAGAGTCGAGCAGAAGGAAACGTCAACAGCCACATTTACCTCAAGTACTTCACTGCCGGCTGCAACTCGTTGGTTCTGCTGCTTATTGTTGTCATCAGTGTCGTAGCAGAGGTTTGTGTTGTCATAGCGATGCTAAACGTGATTCCTGTTGAACTACAGTATTGGTGAAAAATTCACTGTTTAGGTTTTATGGTTTGTATGTAAGCTTGGAGTTTTGACATAAAACATGGAGGAAACCTGGAGATTTGGAGTGAAGACTGAAGGAATAAATTAGTCATGTGGCAAAATACGGTTAATTTGTGAACAAGACAAGTAGGACTGGAACGATAAATCAATTATTGGAATAATTGTCAACAAATGTAGTAATTGGTTAATCATTAACTGGGGAGTACAGACTCCAGAAAGATAAATTCACCAAAAGAGCAACACAGTCAGAGCTGTGATTAAGACAAAACATTTAGTATTTTACATAAAAATAAAAAGGTTTATCTGTAAATATCTTTTACCCAGAACTCAAGTGAGATAGTTTTAGCTTCACCTTGATCAAATTATGTGTAATAATAAATAAAATCTCCATCTTTTTTACAGAAAAGGATTAGGGTCAGTAAAAATAAATAAGTCACACTTTTTCCTCAGGATTCTTACTTTAAATGCAGAATTATGAGATCAAAATCAGATTTCTGTGAAAAAAAATCCGAATTCTGAGAAACATGTCAGAAAGCTGAGGAAAAAATATAGAATTATAAGGAAAAAATTCAAAATGATCAGGAAAAAGTCTGAATTATTAGGGCACAAAAGTAATAATTATGAGGAAATTTGAGGAAAAAATTCTGAATTATAAGGAGAAAATTGGGAAAGGAGGAAAAAAGTCAAAATTATGAGGGTAATAAATTAATTATGAGGAAAAACATTACAATTTTTTATTTTTCAGTCGCCCTAATCATCTTCTACACTTTTAGCATTTAATAATCGGTTAATCCAGAAAACAATCACTAGATCATCCGTACACCGTATCGATAAGTGAAGCAGAATGGGTCGAGCTTTTCACATGTTGACGTTTGATGTATTCATTTAGCAGCAGATGGATCCTTTGCTCATTTAAAGAAGGAATTTTATTAATCATTTTCATCTTTTAATTTATTTTTAATACTTAATAAAACACGCACCAAGAATAATACATAGAATGACAGTAACATAATTGTAATAATTTCCTGACGAACTTGTTGCTGATCCACAGGTTGCGTACATCCTGCAGGACTGGTGGCTGGTTTACTGGTGAGCGTCACCGTAATGTTTGTGCCGCGAGCCGCTGTGCGGCGTGTTTCTGATATTTCCGTTCCGCGTGGCTCCCAGGGCGAGAGCCGACGTCTTCAACAGCTCGGCTCCCGTCGTCGGCATCAGAAACGGCGTCAACGCCACGCCCGCAGACGCCGAGTTTCACCTCGCCTTTTACCTCGGCGTCTACTCAGGTGAGACTCACCGTCTGTGCGTGTAACCACGGCATCAGACTCACGCTCACCTCGCCGCAGGTCTCACCGCGGCCGCCGTGATCTTTGGGTTTGTCCGGAGTTTACTCGTCTTCCACGGTTTGGTGAAATCGGCCCAGAATCTTCACAACAACATGTTCAACGCCGTCCTTCGCACTTACGTTCACTTCTTTGACATCAACCCCATCGGTGAGCCTTCCCTCTGCAAAAACGACAAACAGTACAACAGTATTTTTCTCTAGTTTTAGTGCAAATAACTTACTACACTTGAAATAAGACAAAGTAACTTTTCAGGAAAATATAGTAGCTTTTTTTTTTTTTGATAAAAAGTTGTAGTTCTACTGGCAGGTTATTTAATTATTCCTGTCAGTGAAATGTTTTCCCATCATTATTGAGGAAGTATTCACTTAAATTAAGTCAATTATTCCTTAATATTCACTTGTAAGGTAATTTTCTCTTATTTAAACTGTAATAAGATAAAAACTAGACAAAAATATAAGGTAATATTTAGTCATTTTGTTGTGTAATGTTGTTTCACAGACATATTCACATGCTTCACGGTTAAAACGTCGTGTCTTGTTTTCTTTTGCTTTAGGAAGAATTCTCAACAGGTTTTCTAAAGACATTGGCCAAATGGACTCCATGCTGCCCATAACATTTGTGGATTTTTACCAGGTGAAGAACTTAATGAATACGTCAAAAAACTTTCATTAATGTCGTATTTTTAATCTTAGTCATGGATTTTTTTTTTTAGAAAACCAGTCTAAAATGAAACATTATTAACTTTCCACTGAAATGTTTCACAAAAACATTAAAACATAAAAAACTATATATTTTATCATTTGTTTCTCCTAAATGAGAAATTATGATGAAAACCTCAAATTTAAGTTTCTTGCAAAAAGTCATGCAACTAACTATTCTTATAGTGTACTGTACTACAATAATCAATAAAAACAAAAAAGTCAATTAAAAAACTAGTAGGGGAAGCCAGAAGAAAATTTTTTTTATTCATAATATGTATAATTATTATATATTTATATGAAGTTAATAGAGATTTAAATCTTTATAGATAAGATATTGTAAGAGTCACAGGAAATTATTCAAAATGAGTTAAATGTCAACGAGTCAGTCAGGATTGTGGAGGTAAATTGTGAAATCTAGTTAAATGTATTTGTTTTTTAAAACCTCCACGGTTCTCATCACCGTCTGGTTATGTTTTTTCTCCCAGCTGTTTCTGCAGAACGTCGGCGTGGTGGCGGTGGCCGCCTCAGTCATCCCTCTCATCCTCGTCCCCGTCGTCCCTCTGCTCCTCTTCTTCCTTTACTTGAGGCGCTACTACCTGCACACGTCTCGGGACGTCAAGCGACTCGAGTCAACGAGTACGTCCGCCGACCAAAACAAATCCCAATAAAACAGTAAAAGATTGACAAGTTGTGTTGGTATTAATTTAATGTCTGCAGCTCGCAGTCCCGTCTTCTCCCACCTGTCGTCGTCTCTTCAGGGTCTGTGGACGATCCGAGCGTTCGGAGCCGAGGAGAGGCTGAGGATGACCTTTGACTCCTACCAGGACCTGCACTCAGGTCCTTGGCGCCTTCCCCATAAACCTGCTGCCGTGTGTCAGTAAATCTGATTTTATTGTAAATTTTCTGCGTTTCAGAGGCCTGGTTTCTGTTCCTGATGACTTCCAGATGGTTCGCTTTGCGGCTCGACAGCATTTCTTCCATATTCATCACTTTCACGGCGTTTGGCTGCATCCTGTTCAGAAACGGTGAGGTTTAGGACGGGAATCGCAAACCGGTTCTCACCTGAATCTGAGGAACCGGTTCTAAGGATTCAGTTCCTTAGAATCGTTGCGCTCCGTTCAAACCTGTCTCCTGTCTTTTGTCGCTAAGCTGCCCTTTAACACTTAAACTAGAAGTTTTCCCTTCCAAATAAAAGCTTGAAACCTTAAGCATATCCACAGTTTGTTACATTTACTTTAGTAACTGTTTTGGAAAAAATATACTTCAAGAAATATTTGTAAGAGTTTCCCAACTCAATGAGAATAGAAAATTGTCATTGTTCACAGGTCTGGAGGCCGGGCAGGTGGGACTGGTTCTGACCTACGTTGTGACCCTGGTGGGAAACTTTCAGTGGAGCGTGAGACAAAGTGCAGAGGTGGAGAACATGGTACGTAATGTCCTTTTCTTAAGACGCAAACTGCTGTTCATCAAGTCAAAATGAAATATCCTAAGAGCTTCTGCTGCAGAATCTCACAGCAAAGTAAATTGTAAACCTTTTCTGTTTGCATCCCAGTATTTAAACCTGCAGACTTGTTTCTCTCCAGTCTCAGGATGGAGCAACAGAGCCTCTGCACTCCGGCCGCGACACCGGATCAGAAATCTTAGGAAATGTAGGAGACGCAAAACAAATCCAAGTCTCTTAAGCTTTTCCAGATTCTCTCAAATTGAAACGACAACCATCAGCATATTTTATTGGATGCCGGGAGATCGTGTCGCTCATCTTGAAGAATTTATTTATTTTTTTAGATTTGACTCAGTTTTCCAAAGGAAATAGAAAATCTGAATAATCTTTTCTAAATATTCCCGGAGCACGACGCTGCCACTGCTACGCGTCACCCTGGGATCAAGGTTTTCATCCTTTTCACAATTAGACTGTGATGGGAAACAATTTGAAAACTTTTCCAAGGGATCTTGTTTTGTATTTATCACATTTTTAAAGAGGAGGAGTGACGGCAACTTTTCCTGGAGATTCTCTGTGAAGTTTGTGTGATATTTCCTAAAAATATCACATTTTTATGATCTCTGCTTCGGTTCAGGTTTTGTTTTTCTGTTTTGCTACAAACTTGTTTTAATTTGTCAAAATCTGATGTAACTGTGAATCTGGAAAACCTGCATAAACATTTATTTCTTTTCTCTTTTTAATCCGACGTTCACCAAATAAAAGTCACGGATGGAGCGGCGGTCCTTTTAGCTGCGCTTTCTAAAAACAGGATGTTTTATATCTCATCAGGTTCTTTATTCTTTGACACTGATTTAAAAACGTTTGTCATATTTCCAGATGACGTCGGTGGAGCGAGCGGTGGAGTACACGGAGCTGGAGAGCGAAGCACCGTGGGAAGCGTCCTCCTCCCGATTGGCCGAGCGAAGGCGCCGTGACCTTTGACACAGTCAGCTTCTCCTACACCGCAGACGGTCCTCTGGTCCTCAAAGACATCAGCGCTACAATTAAACCGAGTGAAAAGGTTTTGTTATTTACCAGAAACTGCCTCATTCTTCTTTATCGAAGTGACAAATAGGGCTGAAGAACTTTTCACGACACAAACGTTTCATATCAGACGATTTATTTTAATCGTTGATAGTTTTTTTTTGTTACCTGTCAGCCATTCAGAAAAAATACAGACATATCCAGCACTTTATGTTTTTATTTGTATAAAGAATCTTTGTTCCAGTTCACATAGATTTTACATCAAACCTATAATCCCAGTTTCTTTCTCCAAATGATGTTGTTCCAGTTGGGGATCGTCGGAAGAACCGGAGCCGGGAAAAGCTCTCTGATCTCGGCTCTGTTTCGCCTGGCAGAACCTCGCGGGAAAATCTACATCGACGGCGTTTTGACCTCTGACCTTGGCCTCCACGACCTGCGCCAGAAGATGTCCATCATTCCTCAGGTGATTGGAAACGGACCTCATCCAGCGATTATGTTAGAAAAACAACCAGTTTAAGCCCAGTAGTGAAGGCAAAGATACCAGTTTGACTGGGAGCAGCTTGGTGTTGGACTTTGGACCAGGTTCTTCAGGACCCAAACACACACGCTGTGTGTTCAGCCGGTCAAAGATTTACCACCAAGAGTTATCTGCAGTCTGCTCTGGAAATTATTGTTGTCAATGCTGCTTTAAGCTACTTAAAATGTAACTTTTTAAAATCAGTGTTGCTGTTTTTGTTTGTCACCATTTTCTTTGACTTTAGTGGAACTGGACAACATTCAGGTTTAAACAGGGAGGAAGTACACAGAAAAACACAACGAAAACCAAAAAACTCAACCAAACAAACAGTGACATTTACAATTACAAGCAATACTTTTTCATTTTACTTGAGCAATTTAATAAAAATATCAGAATTTTCAATCCTTAAACATCTTTTAACCAAATATTCACCAAACACAGACAGTTAGTTTTTCTTAAAGCTTCATCAGGTTTAAATTGAAAGAAACTGATTTTTGTAAGAATGACTTTGCCTGACGTAGTTATTTGTTGTTACTCCCACAAGAAATTGGGCTGGTTTTCCTTAAAATCTACATGTAACTTTAAATTTTGGTTTCTCTGATGATGTAATTTTTAATTATTAAATGATTGATAATTTGATCAGCTACTCAGTACTTGAGTAGAGTTTGTATCAAAAAACAATTTTACTGTGAAATAATTTATTGGACGTCTATTTTTTACAGTAACTTGAGTCAAATATGTTGAACCTGTGCTGCTCTTACTTTAGTACATTATTGTGAGCTCTTCCCTCTGAGTAAATCTAAAACTAAATAAAGTGCCAAATAGTGACACAAACAAAGAAATGAGTAATTTTAGGGTGATTTACAGTAGATATTGTGTTGCACATCAGTGCATCAGTTCTGTTCTTGCAGCACAGAACTAGAGAGGATCATTAACGGTTCTGTTGTCTTTGTTTTCCCTCCGATCTGAAGGACCCGGTGTTGTTTACCGACACGCTGAGGAAGAACCTGGATCCCTTCGGCCGGCACTCTGATGAGGAGCTGTGGAAAGCTCTGGAGGAGGTGAGTGTTCACCACGTCTTCTTTAGTAACCGCGTCACACCACGACCGTCGGCGACGTTCCCGTCTCCCTCAGGTCCAGCTGAAGTCCGTAGCCGAGGATCTGCCGGGAAAGCTGGAGACAGTTCTGGCCGAGTCCGGCTCCAACTTCAGCGTGGGTCAGAGGCAGCTGGTGTGTTTGGCCAGGGCCGTCCTGAGGAGGAACCGCATCCTCATCATCGACGAGGCCACGGCCAACGTGGACCCCCGGTACGCCACGGAGAGAAACAAACACACACACACACACACACACACACGGAGGCCCGATCAGATCATCTTTGTTGTTGCAGGACAGACGAGCTGATTCAGAAAACCATCCGGGACAAGTTCAGGGAATGTACCGTTCTCACCATCGCTCACCGCCTCAACACCATCATAGACAGCAACCGGATCCTGGTGAGACTTCTGATTGGTAGATCTCTCTCTCTTTCGTTTCACCTGGGCCGTTTGGTCCTCTTGAATCCAGCTGGAGTTCATCTGGGAAGGTGTAATCCAACTGTGGTTTTCCTATGGAGGTCATTTTCAGTTTGGTAGAAGTGAATTCTGGTGCAGTTTGAAATCATTTGTGAATGCCAAGTGGACCAGACACCACTCCAAAAGCAGGAAGTGGACTATAGCGCAGGGTATTCTGGGTAAATACAACCTAAACAAAGGAGTGAATCTCCAATTGATGAAATCTGATGTGACATTTAGTGAAGAAGGAAGTTGTTTTCATTTCATCTTTGGAGGTTTTTATGTCGTTTCCTTCAGCGGTTCTTGTTGCAGAGGCACATTAACCGACATACTTGATGTTTCTTTTCTTGACGATGGCGACTAAATGTAAAGTTTCAGTTGTTTATTAGTTTTATTTTCTCATATCAATCACTTTGAATTTTCATTTAGCTGAAATCTGCTTTACAAATAACTTTTACTTTTATTGTACCTGAAGGTTCTTGACGGTGGCATCATCCAGGAATTAGACCGACCCTTTGCTCTGCTGCAGAACCAAGACGGCGCCTTCTACAAGCTGGTCCAGCAGACGGGCCGGGCCGAGGCGGCGGCTCTGCTGGAATCAGCCGGACGGGTGAGTTGGAAATGGTTTTCTTTTTTTACCTCTCGGTAAATCTTCTGGCTCCCAGTTTACGGAACCAACGTTTCCACAGTCTGCACAGCGAGCCGAACCGAGCCACTCCCAGGACCCGAGAACGGAGCGGAGCATTCCAGAATCCAATGAAATGTGATGCGGACGTACAGGTGTTTCTGAGAAAAGTGTGAACAATTCAGTTCAAAAGGAGAAATTCATAACACACTCACACGAATATCATATTGATATTTTTAACGTAGAAACGACGACCAATTTAGACAGTTTCTTCTTGCGATGCACCGATCTGAGGTTTAGTATTTGCTGCTTGAAATCAATAAAAATAAATTTTTTAACACAGGCATAAATATTGTGATGTATAAATGTTTTTGATGACTCTGCACCAGTGCAGCTCATTGAAATACACCAGTAGCTCCAGTAGTTTAAGAAAGAATGAAGTCAGACTGATGAAAACAACAAGTGGACTATCTCAGTTAAACATGTGGACAAACGCCGGCAAATATTAGAAACGGTGCAGAAAGTACGATGAGTAATTGTAAATAGAATTTAAAATAAATAATCAAGCAAGACGTTGCACACAGCACCAAATTCTTACCGAGGTAGAAAACTAACTTTTCATCGACACTCGATATGTTTTCTGTCAGAACCGAATCTGGTATCAATATTTCTGGAGCCAGTTTCTCAACTTGCCAAATGGTGCATGGAGTTGAAATGAAAACAAAGAAATAAGACGCCTGAAGGACATCATTAGTAGAAATTACTTCTTGAAGATTTTGATGTTTGATGAAAACACATCCGTATGTATTTAGTAGTAATAATCTGTCAACAGAAACCCCGTCTGGCTGCTGTGCAGCGTTTGGTCAGATTAGCTCCAATAGTTCATTCATTGAAGTATCTTTAATGCTGAGGCGTCGCTCTTTTTGTGACACGTCCTCTTCACTTTACAGCCGAGTTTATTGTAAATAAATCTCTTTAAAGTAAAAGCAAAATAGATTTAGAGTATGAAATGGCCAGTATAAATATGTTTTCTGTTGTCTTTCAGTGTTTATTTGTCTCTGTTTCAATTTGAAACGGTTTGCTCATGTTCAGATTTTATGTCTTTTTGTATCTTTACACTCCAAATGCTCCTTTAATTATTAGCAAGGAAGAAAGATAACTGTTGGCCGTCAATGTAAAGTTTGTAATTGTTTATGTATTCTCATAAAGTAGAGTTTAGAAAATGTGAAGTTCAGTGTTTTTCCGATGGTTTGGTGAATTAATTTGAAGAGAAACTCTGGACTCAAGTGATGAGATAAATCTGCTAAATTGGAACATTTGAAGGCCAAACACCTGGCTGATGTTCCTAAAAAGAATGAAATCAAAAGAAATCTTCCTAATAGAAACACAGCAATGGAGAAAAAAAACTAATGTTGCTTTGTAGTGAAATAGAAACATGTCAGTAATCACACCAAAAAAACAACTAAACAAATGGAAGTATATGTTTCTCTAACGTAACCAAAGACTATGTATATATATTTCTCTCAATGTGGTCATTTTAATTTAATCACCACTAAAGAGAAATATGTAAAATGTCGTGAGAAAACCACAGAAAGGACATTTCTTCCAAACTCCTGGAAGAACGACAAACAAAAACAAAAACAAGTTTGCGGTAAAGACGATGTGTGGGATCCTCTGTCGGAGATGGCCGGTCTGTTTCTTCCACCGCGTTTATCTAGGAGACACTGTTGGAGCCTATTAAGAATTGGATTAATTTATTTTTGCTAATGTATTAAGGTTACAGATCTAAATTTATATAAATAATATATCTATTGTAACTTGTTCATTTATTTGTTTTGTTTAGACCCTCCTCCTTATCAGGTGGCCTCCTGCTGTGATTAGGGAGCGGAAGCAGCTGCTGCAGGGCATCTGATTGTTTGGTTAAGGAGCGAGGGGTGAAATAGTTTTTCCACCGCACCAAATAAAGTTTAATTTTACATTTTTTGGAAAGTCAACTCGGAGAGTGTTTCTGTTATTTTTGTACATTGAGAAAGTCACCTTTTGCCACCAGAAAACTTTCCAGCGAGTGCTTTGTTTTGGATGAGTCGGAAAACCCTCCTCCTAGAAACTACTCTGGCACCTTTTGAGTTTTGTTAAAATCCAAGAGTAGCCGTAACAGACACCGAGGTGCCGGTTTGTTACGTATCACAGGATTCTTCTATGTCATGATTTACAGCACGCAACCACAGGAGGAGATGAATGTATTATTGGTGTACAAACATCACTTGGTCTTTCTTAATCAACATTATGTGATGTATTTGTTGGTGCCACAAATGGTAAAGATTGGCATACAACTTATTTATATAGAAAAGAGGAAGTAGTTTTCAATGTTTACTTCCATAAAAAAGGAGTCATTTTGTTCTGATCTGGTTTGGAATGCATGTTATGTTGGAGTTATGACCGTAACCATGCATTATGTATGTTAAAAAAAACTCATACATTGGGATTTTTTTGTTAGAATGTTTAGCAGATCAAATATTCAGATGAAAGAATGTAAACATTTTCATGCGTTCGCTCGGTCACTTTATGTAATTAGCGCCTATCCAGAGAGAGGTAGCCATATTGACTGTTATGAAGAGCTAAAGCTGATCATGTACAATAGATTTATGTATTAAAGTAAAGCTTTCTAAAAAATATATTTGTAGTGTTTTGACAGAAAGCTAAAATGCTGCATTTTTAGAAGAAAGGAGGTTTAGAGTCTCTTGTTTTAGAGCCACCGTCTCAGATCCAGGGACACGAAAAGGCTCAACAACCCGAGAAACTAGACCTGGATGATGATAGAACTTTAGGATGTCATCAAGTAAAGATGTTACATAAAAGGCAGAAATTATGTGCAATATTCACAATCCTTTGAATGAAAGTAGTAAAAGTGATTTCTTCAGTCAGTTGCTTACTCAAGAGAACTCCTGCAAGTGTTTGAAGGAAATGCAAATAATTTACTTTCTAAAAGTATATCAGAATTTAACAAATTATATGAATTTGAAGGAATGTAGAGCACTAAAAATTTTTAATTATCTGAATGTATTTGATGGGGAAAAAAAAAAATCGTTGTATTTCTCTGTTTTTCAGAAGAATCAAATTATGCAGAACGGCGAATCTTCCACTTTAATCCAGTTTCTTAAACGGTGGTTTACGGTTCTTATAATGGACATGAAGACTGGCAGGTTTAAGCATCACCGTAGCAGTTTTGGAAATGCGGCCGCTCTTGTAATGTTTCCTCCTGGGCGGCAGGTGGCGCTGGACACCAACGAAACGCTCCACACCAACACATGGTTTTTGTTTGGCAGATCACAGCCGAAAGCGTTTATAGAGCAGAACTAGTGTTGGGTTATTCAGGGTTTTCTTTACATGACGTGGCTAACATGAGCAGCAGCAGCAGTTACCCCACGCCGGTTTACTCCCACGCCGGACGCGGAAGCTTCCAGGACGTTTACGAGCCCGCGGAGGACTCGTTCCTGCTGATGGACGCGCTGGAGAAAGATGCAGAGACGCTGCAGCAGATGAGGCACGGCTGCACTTTCCCCTGTGGATGATGTTTGTTTCCGTGATCGTTGTGTAACTGTGGGCCGTCCACGCTCTTTGCAGCCCCTGCGTGTGCGTGGAGGTGGGCAGCGGCTCCGGAGCGGTTTCTGCTTTTCTGGCGTCGGTGGTCGGATCTTCGGCTCTTTACCTGTGAGTCACTCTGACACTTTATGACCTGCAGACACGATAGTAGGAAAAACGCACGACTGTTTACATGTTATTGTCGAAATCAGCGCAAAGAATCGTCTGGTAATTTAAATAAGGTTTGAATGTGGGAAGCTTTCAACGCGTGTGGAAAAGTAAAGTGTTGAGAAAATCATGTAAAAACTCACGAGGTGAACCACGAAACATCCACGGGGGCCGAATCAGATCCTGAATGTTAGTATTTAGTGAAAAATTTACTTTTATGGGGACAAAACAAACATTGTGTTTTGTAAAAAGCAATATCAGCATTCCCAACTGTAATCCATGTAATCCAGAAGTTTCTGTAATCGTTAGTAATTAGAATTAATGAAGACCAAAAAACCAAATAAAATAATGAGTGGTGTTTATGGGCAAATACTGAAGATCATAATAATATGAATGTAGGTAGTTAATGTTAATATATGTAGCCACAGCGCAGCATTTTCACTATGAATGACAACTGATTCTCTGTGTATTTAGGATTAGAGCAGTCTATGTATGTATGTATTTATCTATTATTATATAAAAGTGTAGTGTCATCACAGTAGAGTGTGTCTTTTACATACATAAATATGTAGTGAATTTACCACACATTAAGACTCAATAGACTTGGTCCACAGATGTTTCATGTGACCTCACAGCTTGTCAGTAGTAGCTCTATGGTGGCAGGCAACAATTAACACAAAGCCTGGGGTTAGCAGACAAACTCCTCCCTCTTGAGAGTCATCAGGAATCTGTATGTAAAGTTGTTTAGGCCATGGTGTAAATATATTATTTTGTCATTGATCTACTTTAAAGTATGTTTCAAAGTCAAATGTGATCTCAGCTCTTTCTGTGGGCCTCTAGACTCCAAATGAGTTAAAGAGATACAGTTGAAGTTACTGCTTCCTTCACCTCACTTCACTCTGTTATTAATACATGTAGTAAATAAAAAGAAATTCCTCAAATGGAGTAGGAATAACCAGAAAAGGTTTCAGGAAGAGCTACATAATCTGCTCTTTAAGAACATGGAGATTATTTTGTGAAATGAAGCCTACTTTGATAGGAATCATCGAAGAGACAGTGCCATGTTCTTAATGCAGATAAAGAATGACATAGTATGATGGTTTGCTTCAGAAAAGAAGAACGTCATTACAAAAAATGAAGATGTAGAAACTCACTAAAAACGTAAGCAGTGCTGCATGATGACAGTAAAGTCAAACCAGCTCTTGTAATGTTATTTGTGACTTGCAGCTGCACCGACGTGAATCCAGCTGCAGCTCAGTGCACAGCCAGAACCGCCTGCTGTAACCGGGTCGCCCTGCAGCCCATCATCACAGACCTGGTACAGATCACGGAGAAAAGTTCCAGAAGTTTATGCATATGTTTTTTAATGAAAGTGTGACTTTAGCAAAGCATTATGAAGGAAAGAGTTACACAGTGTCATTGTAAGTCCAAGGAAGCAATTAGTAATGTTTGAAATAGTAACATGATCTCTGTTTTGCAGGTGCAGAGTCTTTTGCCACAGCTTAGTGGGAAGGTGGACGTCGTCCTCTTCAATCCTCCATATGTGGTCACTCCATCAGAAGAGGTATGTATGTATGTAGCTAGCTAGATAAATTCTTAGATGAGTATCTAATGACCTGTTGAACCGTTCAGGTGGGCAGCAGAGGCGTAGAGGCGGCCTGGGCCGGAGGAGAGCGAGGCAGACGGGTCACTGACAGGTTCCTCCCTCTGGTTCCTCAGCTGCTCTCCAGTAAAGGCCTGTTTTACCTCGTCACCATCGCCGAGAACAAGCCAGGTCAGTAGAATAGCTTAGGATGCAAAAACTAATCCTAATGAGAAACTAAAGGCTTTGTTTCCCCACAGAGGAGATTATCAGTTTAATGAGCCAGTTTGGGCTGGAAGGAGAGACCCGTCAGTCAACCAGAGCTGGGAATGAGAGGCTGTCGGTCCTGCGTTTCCATAGAAACCAGCGGAGGTGACAGGTAAGAGTCCTCAATGTAAGGAGTACAATTGACAGTGATGTACTTTATTGTAAACTATGGTTTCTGATCATTAGTCAGACATGCATTAGTAGAGACAGTTCAACGCTGTTGCTTCCAGACTATGTTTCCATCTGGTCCCAGTTGCACCGCTCCACTGGCCACCAGCTCCAGAGCTTTAGGGAACGCTTTGTGCTCGGCCTCCCTGATTCTGGCCGACAGACTTTCCTCTGTGTCTCCAACCAACACCGGAACGGCTTCCTGGACCACGATGGCGCCTGCATCAACCTCTTCCTAGAAGAACAGAAGAGCTTTTATTGTGTGGATTTATTTGATGAGCTTTATATGTGTTAGCGCAACACTTACAGCTACAAAGTGGACGGTGCACCCAGTTATCAGCACTCTGGCCTGGAGAGCCTGTTGCTGGGCATTGACCCCTTTGAATGAAGGCAGCAGGGAGGGATGAATGTTGAGGAGCCTCCCTAAAGTTAAAGTTACAGTTACTCGGGTACAAAAGAAAAAACCAGCACAAAAATACATTTTATTTTTAAACACAATAAAACTTTACACATGAACAGACTTTTACCATGCCATTTTTTCACAAAGATCCCAGTCAGGATCCTCATGAAACCAGCAAGGCAGACCAGTTCCACTCCAAACTCTTTAAGGAGAAGGTCAATGGTGGCATCAAACTCAGCTCTGCTGCCATACAGCTTGTGATCCACAACCTGTTGGAAGACAAAAACAGGGATGAGTAAAACTTCACATTAATTAGGATGAATCCTAACCTACCCTGGTCTGGATGCCGGCCAGCGCTGCTCTCTTCAGACCCTGAACTCCAGGTCTGTTTGAAACCACCAACACGATCTCTGCTGAGCTGCATGGAGCTTTAGCCTGATCAATCAGGGCCTGCAGATTGGTACCTGAAGACAAACAAAGATGCACTTGCAGCAGGAGCCTCACTGCTAAACATGACATAAAGACTTCTAACACACCTGTACCAGAGATGAGAACTGCTACTCTGCTCTTCTTGGGTGCTGTGATTTGATTTCCATGGAAACCATGTTCCTTTACTTCCACAGTCCCAGCATTCATCAAGCTCTGCTTCAGGTTGAAAACCACCACAGAAGAAACATCTGGAAAAAAGGATGTTTAATATGCATTAGATTAAACATAACCTTAAGATGTTAACAAGTGCATTTGTTTTCTAACCTGGTTGCTTAGGAACAAGAGAGCCCACCACCCAGGCTTCATCATGGACCTGCAGCTGAGACAGAACCTTCTGAGCATCAGCCGGACCGACCACCAGAACCGCACCGAGCCCACAGTTGAAGGTTCTGCTCGTCTCCTCCTCACTCAGAGATCCTTCTTCATAGAGCCAAGAGAAAACAGCTGGAATCCTCCACTGGGACGCATCTGAAAGAAACCACAATAAGACTTTCTTCCTTCCATTAAACTCATTACAATGAGTCTGTCTGCTTTCCTCTCACCCAACTCTGCTGCCAGACCCTGGGGCAGAACCCGGGGCAGGTTCTCCAGAAGCCCCCCACCGGTGATGTGAGCGTAGGCTTTAACCGCCCCGCTGCGCAGGACGGGCAGCAGCAGGCGGCTGTAGATCTTAGTAGGAGTCAGCAACACCTCGCCTAGAAAGAAATGATTAAAATGTAGTAAAGGTTTTTCTAAACTCACAACATTGACATAAAACTTTATTTAAAAAAAACTGACCGACAGTCTGGTCCTGGTTCCCAAACGGAGCAGCAGAGCTCAAACTCAGTTTGCTTCTCTCCAGAACTTTACGGACCAGACTGAAGCCGTTGCTGTGAATCCCAGAGGAAGCCACGCCGATCAGCACGTCTCCCTCCGAGATGTCCTGTAGCCGTGGCAACAAGGCGCCCCGCTCCGCCGCGCCGACACAGAACCCGGCCAGGTCGTACTCTCCGGCAGCATAAACACCGGGCATCTCTGCCGTTTCACCGCCTGTCAGATGGTTCAGAATCATCATGAAGTCCGTTTGGTTGACAGACCGGCTGCGTCGGGTCGGTTTTTACCCAGCAGGGCGCAGCCGGCCGCCTCACACGCCTTGGCGACGCCGCCGACGATGGAGGCGGCAACTTCTACATCCAGACTGCCGCAAGAGAAGTAGTCCAGGAAGAAGAGCGGCTCGGCGCCGTGAGCCAAAACATCGTTCACACACATGGCAACCAAGTCCTGACCCAGACCGCCATGACGGCCACAGGCCTGGGCGATCTGGGGAACAGAACCAGGAATCACTCAATAGAACTCATTTACTACATTTGACTGAAAAGCTTGAAGCAAAACAATAACACTATATTTCTCCATGCAATATTTTATTTGCAGTAGAACATTAAATACATTTATCCTTTGTTTTAAATAATACACTTTAAACACTTCTCTACTCCCACCTTCAGCTTAGTTCCAACACCGTCTGTCCCAGAAACCAGGATCGGGTCAACAAACCCGGCCGCCTTCAGGTCAAACAGTCCAGCAAAACCTCCCAGCTCTGCATCGCAGCCTGAGAAATAGAGATGAGTGGAGCAGAAACAAACACTCCCTCTGTTACCAAACAGCAGAGCGTTACCGGGTCGGGTCGTGGCTCTGGCCAGAGGCTTGATGATGTCCACCAGCTGGTTCCCAGCAGCGATGTCCACTCCGCTGTCCTTGTAGGTCAGACGCCTGCTGGAGGAAAATAGTTTAAATGTTGTAAACCTGAACGATCTTCACTGCATGTCTACAAACACTAAACTACTTACAACTGGAAATAATTACTGATACACACCAAGTCAATTTTAAGAGCTTTAATCTTTATTTCGAATATTTATAACCAACACATTTCACTACAGCAGCTCCTTAACATCAACAGACCGGTTCTGGTTCTGGTGAGCGATGGCCCGGTGGCCGATGTCTCGCCGGTACACGGCGCCCGGGAATCCAACAGCAGCCACGCCCCGATTGGCCGCCTGCAGGGCGACCTCCAGGCTCGACCTCACCGCCGTCACGGCCAGCACTCTGCCGCCACTCGACACCACCCGGCCGTCCTTCAGGGCGGTGCCGGCGTGGAACGCCTGGAGCCCGGCCTCCTGCAGCCGGGTCAGACCTGCAGCACCAAAGATTAGTCACACAAAACACTTCTACATGTGGTCCAGAACCAGAACCCTGCAGCAGGCCCACCTGTGATCTCGACCCCTTTCACGTAGGAACCCGGGTATCCTGCGCTGGCCATCACCACGGTAACAGCAGAGCTGCCCTGCTGCCACACGGGGACGTTGGAGGCCAGGTTCCCGCTTACGGTGTTCATGATGACGTCATAGAGGTCGCTCTGCAGCAGAGGAAGCAGAACCTGGCATTCTGGGTCGCCAAAGCGACTGTTGAACTCCAGAACTTTTGGCCCCCGATTGGTCAGCATGAGGCCCGCGTACAGAACGCCTGGAAACACAACACAATCTTAAAGACTTTACTTTTCCTACATCACCCTTTGACTTCCAATTCAACTATACAATAATCTCATTTCACAACCCTTTGATCTGTTAAGAACCGTTTTACCCATATAAGGAGTTCCTTCCTGCCTCATCCCATCCACAGTCTTCTGCAGGATCGACTCTCTGATCTGCTGCAGCAGCTCCTCGCTCACCTGCGAGGGACAAATCAGCTCTAAACCAGAGAACAGATAAATGACCCTAGCTAATGTCTCCTAGCAACCTGTGGGGTGGGGCAGTAGGCTCCCATCCCGCCCGTGAGGGGCCCCGCGTCTCCGTCCTGGAGTCGCTTGTGGTCCTGAGCCGGTGGCATCGGAGAGACCCAGGTACCGTCGCTGAAGCACAGACACTTAAAAAAAATAAAACCAAAACATTTAGTTAATACACTTTTTAGTAAAGGCTATTAAATAGACAAAGTCAAATGAACTCACAGACACTTCCTGTCCCTCCAAAAGCTCCTCAATAACAACCGTTGTTCCTGCTGACCCAAAGGCTCCGTCCTACAAGAACAGAACTAGGATTTTAGTCCTACACAAATTGTGTATTTTTGGAATTAACACAAACTCTTTAAAGTTGCATTAGTTCGGTGTGGAGTGCTTTGGGTATTTTCATACCTTCATGATCTCCATGACGGCCCGGCAGGCTTCGTCCCGATCCCCGGCGACGATGACTCCCTTCCCCGCCGCCAGCCCACTGGCCTTCACCACCAGAGCCGGAAAGTCGGCGCTGTGAAGAAAATCCAAATGGATTCAGAACCAACATTTACATTTGGGTTTCAGTAGAGAACTAGACTCTGAGCGGACCCGCGGATGAAGCTGCAGGCGTCCTGCGGGTCGCTGAAGGAGCCGTAGCGAGCCGTGGGAACGCCGTGACGCTCCATGAACGCCTTTGCGAAACTCTTACTGGACTCCAACCGAGCCGCCGCAGCCGACGGTCCAAAACACAAAATGCCCGCCGCCGTCAGATCGTCCACCATACCTGCAGAGACGATACGGGTCAGAACCGCCTGAGGTTTGATCCCACAATAAGAAACTGGAAAAGACTCCACCTGCTGCCAGCGGCGCCTCGGGTCCGACTACGACCAAACCGACGTGGTGGTCCTTACAGAACCGAGCCAGGATGCCGTGGTTGCTCACCGACACCTCTGCAGAAACGCAACACAAAGCTACAGATGCTCACCTCTGTTTTTCAATTCCGTCAAGTGACTTCAGCTAAAATACATCCTATGTTGAGCAGTTAGCAGGTCCAACAGCCCCTCAGGTACCAGAGTTGCTGATCTTGCCGCAGCTGGCGGTTCCTGCGTTTCCGGGAGCCACCAGAACCTGCTGGACCCGGGGCGACTGGGCCAGCTTCCAGGCCAGCGCGTGTTCCCGTCCCCCGCCTCCTACCACCAGAACCCGCTCCGCCATCGCAACTGGAACCACAAGAGATTCGACTTGAAGGAGGATTTCCTCTCACCGTGTGAAGCCACCGTGTAATTATGCAAGCGCTGACCTTTAGCAGGAAGAGCCGTGACCTTTTCCAGGGGATGGAGGTCCGATGAAATCGTAGAGATCAAACCAATGAGCTGGAAGAAAAACGAAACTGGACTTTTAACACAATCGGCATTGATGTGGAGCCCCAGATTACTGCAGAAACAGAGTAAAGATAAACGGGCCAATCTCTGGGATAACAGAGAGTCCAGTGTTGGACCCTGGCTGAACATGTTCAACTCTGATTGGAGTCACTGGGCTCATGTGACCTCCTGAAACCAACTGATAGAAAAGTACATCTAATAAGCTGGGAGCAGATTTAAAATGCCGCTAGAAAATAATGAAGGTTTTATTTGCATCCATCATTTTTAAGCGTTTCTTTTTTAAATATTGTTGACTTTAAAGTGAACCTAGCAGCAAAAAGACGTCGACATGCACAACATTTACCAACCTCTGTTGGTATGAACCAAGAATTACTCGCAGCCCGTTTCGCCTGCTGTGCTTTCCCCGCTCTCCGTGGGTGGACTGACCCTCCGTGGAAGCTGCGGGGACACATGTGACGCAACTAAACATTAACACACACACACACACACACTGCGTGGAGTCACAGTGAGAAAAACATGCAAAGTTTGCACACAAACTAAATTACTAACGAAAAAAGAGAGAGAGAACAGAGAAGCTAAAACCGTCGACACGTGTGGAGTCTTACCTTCACCAAATGATGGGAGGAACACTTTTTGGATTCCACTACTTCCTATGGGAGAGAAAGCGCAAAGCATCACGGGAGACGTAGTTCGTTTACCGCTGAACTGTAAAATAAATAGTTAACATTTACCTTTAATACACTTTCTAAAGCAATAATGAAGCTTCAATCATCGTTAGAGCTAAATTAGGATTTTAACTATTTCACTACCATAGATGTGGTTAAAATCTATGGCCAGCAAACAGCAAAGGGAAGAAGTTTATCAGATTTAAGAGTTACTACTAACAACATTACTTCCTGAAGTTTCTTAGGAGACCACTCAGATGTTGCTCTGATGAAAACCACCCGTGGGATGAAAGTGCAGAAAACCTTCTGGTCGATGGATTCACCACTGAGCAGCTGTGCTGGTTCAAACACTTTAAACATCTGGAAGCACCTTAGGCTCCTCCCCCTTTCAGGTGACAACAAACACCTTTATTTTAATGTTTTCCTTTGTATGAGTTGAGCTGTAAAACTTTAGGTCAGATTTGAACTTTTTCAGGATTTTCTCAGTTTTCTGCTCATTTCCAACCAACATTTTATTGCAGGAAATCATTTCAGGAAGGAACCAGAAGATTCTGGAGTCTGGGAGATGAGACTGTAACCGACCTGAACACTGAGGCCCCAGAGCGCCCCCTGCAGGATCTGCTGCACCATCACCGTTTCCAGCAGCAAATCAATCATCTGTTGGTCCAGACAGAAAAGCTGAAGCTGTCAGTGAAGCAGATCAGAAGCTGAGCAGCAGAAACCCAGAAGAACTGGAAGCATCAGCAGGAGATGAACTGGACCTGTGCGAGGACGCCGCCGGTGGTCCATATGGTCGGCTGTCGTTTTCTGTGTGTGTCCGGCTGACTCACGCAGAGAGCCACCGACGCTGCGGCTGCTCCCACCGCAACAAACCGGATCAGATGGCGGTTTTCCTCTAATGCTGGAGATCTGCTTCAATCTACAGTGTGCTGCTTTAGATTTGACAGGCAAGACGCACAGAAAGAATAGTTGTAGAAGAATATGTTGATAAACTCAGCTTTTCAAAAATTGTGGCTAATTATGATTTAACAAAAGAAGAAATTTCACTTTTTCTGCAACAAAAAGTGAAACAGTTTGAAAATTGCTGTGTTTACTCAGGTTGTATTTGTCAAATAAAATCTGTTAGATATGAAATATTGAAGTATTAAAAAGAAGAGAAAATCTTTAATGATTTAGAGATGCTTTTACAAAGCAACATGCTATGTCCCTGCTCTGCCTTAGTATAAATAAAAAAGGACAGAAAGGAAAAAGTTATATATTGATTTATTTTTTATTAAAATAAAAAACTTTGTTTTTTATAAATTGTTTTGCTACTTAAACCACTTTTTTCAGGAATAAATTACCAACAATTCTATTTGAGATACTCCGGTGTGTAATTTTTTTTAAAGTACATGTTTCATCTGTTAAAGAACAAATACTCAGGATGTCTTTTTTTTTTTTAGTTAGGACTTGTCAAATGTTGTTTCTTTCTCCGTTTACGACGTAGCAGTGAGCTGCATGCTTCTATAAAATGTAAGCGTCCACATTTGCCTCCCATCCAGGCCCTCCTGCTGTCGATAACAACAGAATTTACCGCGCCTCCCCCACAACATTTTCTGCTTAAGACAATTTTTTTCTACTTGTATTAAAAGAATAAAAAAAGATTTTGCACATCTGAGGAAAGTGCAAAGGCCTAGAATGAAGCCCAGTGATCACTGTCAAAGTGATTGATTAGTTGCTCAGGTGTTGTAACAGCATCAAAGTTATTTTTTTCTATTAAATGGCGAAGCTTTGATCAAATGGATGTTAAGGCTGACGAGTGCTCAGCGCCTGCTTTGTTCACATTCCTGTGTAGCTTCTTGATCTCATTTTCAACCACTCGCGATGCACAGATTCCTTTATTGCCTTTGTATCACTTACAAAAGACTCCACAGTCTGAACTGTAAAGAAAAAAAACCCAAGTCTTTCAAGTGAACAATAAGGTGTTGTTGGATTTTCCTTTAACGTCGACAGAATTGGTGCGACTCTTTTTTTTTCTTAAGCATTTGGAGGATAGAACAAATTATTATGGTGGTATTTGCAATGTATGTAGTGGACAGTTTATTGAAGATCTTAACTGTAATGTGCCAGGTCTCTGGCAACTCTACTGTTGCCTTTAATCATAGCCTTACCCAGTCAACTGTGTGGCTGTTTGGCGCCAGCAATATTTCTAAGTTGCGTCCTATTTTTCTGCTTGGCTTTGAAAATTGTAATATGTGTTGTTCAGAATAGAGCACATTAATCTGGGTTTTCAGTCTTTTTCTCCCCTTCATGTTATTAGGAGAAGGAGAACCACAAAAAGATATTTGCTGTTAATTGAACTAACTTTTTTTTTGTTTTCGTTCATTTATTTTTCTCTCCACAGAAGCTGCACCTGATGAGGCATTCAGTTTCGGCTGTGGGGCCGTACTGGAAGAGGACATTGGTTGAGATAATGCTGTCATCAGCAAATCCTTCTTCATATTCTGCTCTTAACTTTTTATGAACATCAAAAATAATCCAACATCAGTTCTACTTTTTTTGTTTGTTTGTTTTTTCGGGTGTGTGTGTATCTGCTCCAATCCCCAGTCGGTCGTCATCGCTTGTATTGAGCCGGGTTCTGCTGGAGGTGTCTTCCAGTTTAAGGAGAGTTTTTCCATTCCACTGTCACCACTTGCATGACGGACCACTTTAAAGTCAACAACTCAATGCGAGCGGTTTCCTGCTGTTGCTACGTGCTCATCCAGGAGGAGTGAATGATAAAAATCAATAACTCAATAGCATCTGCCAAATTAACCTTGCTGTATTGTTTAACTAAGATCAATTGAAATGTATCTGTGATAGAACTGAAATGATTAATGTACTTTTTGTGTTGCAGATGCTGCCATATCACAGTGCAATTGGAGCTATCTGAACATTGCACTGATCAGATGGAAATAACGAAATGAGTTGGTCCTTTCTGATCAAACAAAAACATAAATTTCTTCTTTTTGTAAGCAGAACAAGCAATGTAAAACAGGCCACTAGCAATATACTGCTAAAATCAGAGTCTGTAGCATATTTTATGTCACATGGCTGCAGGCGGGATGGGAACTCGGGTGCCAACACTGCAGCTTGAGAGAATAAGGTGATGCCTGTGCCTGGCGGGTTTTGTCTCTCCAAAGACAAAAACTAAAGCTGTTTGAGAATATTTCTAATTGTTTCACACCAAAGAAAAAAACTGCTGCGCTCTTCAGTTAAGTTTGATTCTATGTATGTATGTAATCAATGCTTGTTTTTTTTTTTTGGTGCAGGGGATCATACCCAAATATAGCTTTACCAACCTTCTTTTTACGATGACGTTTCATAGAATTGAAGATGCTGCATCCATCCATCGACTTACCCAATGCTGGAGCCCTTCATCATGTCGCTGATGGATCCGCTACCAACATCAATAATCTATCTACAAATCAATGTCACAGACGTTTGCCATATAGAATATTTTTTAATGTTTTCTCATGTTGAAAAACCTAAGGTTTGTGCTAACCATAATATGTACACAACCCACAACCCTGTGCATGTTTTGTTCTAACTCTGAGCATGCGTATGTGTTAATATCTAAATTAAGTCACCAAGAAACCAGGCCATACATGTCAAAATGAACTGCAGAATAGCATGGTGCCTCTCAACTTTGCTGTGATAATAATATCAAGTCTTTTTTAGCAATTACATTGACTGCTTTGAGTGTGGTAAGTACCAGAATAGCAGTGGTTGTCAAATTTGCTACTTAAGGTATTAATGAGCAGTGACTCTTTTCTCCAAGATAAGTGCTCAACCATAGTTACAACTTAAATGTTTAAGCACATGTACACACAAATGCTCCCCACTTTTTGTGAACGTAAGTGGGAAAACAAAAGGTAATTTGTTGTTTAGGAATGGTGCAGTATGAGCATACTTCAGCCAGGGATAGAACTTTACATTTTTCCAGTGGAAAGCAACTTAATGAACAAAACTATCCTAACTTGGATAGCGCAGTGGATTACATATGTGCTTAGTACCTAAAAATACTAGGTTCAAGTCCTGTTTCTGACCTTTAAAAGTTGGAGTTCTCCCAACTTTTTTGTAAACAGGACAAACAAAAAGTCATGTTTTCATTAGAAATGCTCAAATTTGCACTCCCAACATTGTGGAAAATATTTTCAGGAGAGATGAAGATGTAACGGGTGGGTCAGTGACATTAAGCATTTGTTGTAAAAATTGGGTGTTATTTGCATTGTAACTAATGTCCTCATAAAGAGTCTAGTATCTTTTTCTACAACCCAGGATGAAAAAAAAGTCAATGTGTAGTGAAACTATACAAAAAAATACAAAACCTTTTTACTTGCTGTTAATCGCCATAAAAGCATTTCAGCCAGAAATAAAATCAAAGGATGACAGTGAATCACATTTGTGGTATTTGTAGAAGTTTGAGCGTCTAGGTTGCCAGGTGCTTGAATAGCACACTGGATAAAGACTGTGCTTTGGTCCTGATGGTTCTTAGTTCAAGACCTGCATGGTTTTAAACTCTCCCTCTACTTAGGTTGAGGGAGTGACCCTGGGACTCTCCCTCTACTTAGGTTGTCTACTTAGCATGTCGTTTTTTTGACATTTTCAACCTCATAGTATAGCATGTCATTTTTTTGACATTTTCGACGTCATCCTATATAGCATGTAGTTTTTTTTGACATTTTCGACGTCATAGTATAGCATGTCGTTTTTTTGACATTTTCAACGTTATAGTATAGCATGTCGTTTTTTTGACATTTTCAACGTCATAGTATAGCATGTCGTTTTTTTGACATTTTCGACGTCATAGTATAGCATGTCGTTTTTTTGACATTTTCGACCTCATAGTATAGCATGTCGTTTTTTTGGACATTTTCGACCTCATAGTATAGCATGTCGTTTTTTTGGACATTTTCGACGTCATAGAATAGCATGTCGTTTTTTTGGACATTTTCGACCTCATAGTATAGCATGTCGTTTTGTGGGACATTTTCGACCTCATAGTATAGCATGTCGTTTTTTTGACATTTTCGACGTCAAACTATAGCATGTCGTGTTTTGGGACATTTTCGACGTCATGTCATTTTTTTGGCATTTTCGACGTCATAGTATAGCATGTCGTTTTTTTGACATTTTCGACGTCATAGTATAGCATGTCATTTTTTTGACATTTTCGACGTCATAGTATAGCATGTCGTTTTTTGACATTTTCGACGTCATAGTATAGCATGTCGTTTTTTTGAAATTTTCGACGTCACAGTATATAGCATGTCGTTTTTTTGACATTTTCGACGTCATAGTATAGCATGTCGTTTTTTTGACATTTTCGACGTCATAGTATAGCATGTCGTTTTTTTGACATTTTCAACCTCATAGTATAGCATGTCATTTTTTTGACATTTTCGACGTCATCCTATATAGCATGTAGTTTTTTTTGACATTTTCGACGTCATAGTATAGCATGTCGTTTTTTTTGACATTTTCAACGTTATAGTATAGCATGTCGTTTTTTTGACATTTTCAACGTCATAGTATAGCATGTCGTTTTTTTGACATTTTCGACGTCATAGTATAGCATGTCGTTTTTTTGACATTTTCGACCTCATAGTATAGCATGTCGTTTTTTTGGACATTTTCGACCTCATAGTATAGCATGTCGTTTTTTTGGACATTTTCGACGTCATAGATAGCATGTTCGTTTTTTTGGACATTTTCGACCTCATAGTATAAGCATGTCGTTTTGTGGGACATTTTCGACCTCATAGTATAGCATGTCGTTTTTTTGACATTTTCGACGTCATAAGTATAAGCATGTCGTTTTTTGACATTTTCGACGTCAACTATAGCATGTCGTGTTTTGGGACATTTTCGACGTCATGTCATTTGTTTTGGCATTTTCGACGTCAATAGTATAGCATGTTCGTTTTTTTTGACATTTTCGACGTCAATAGCTTTTTTTTGGGACATTTACGAAGGCATAGTAGCATGTTTTTTTTGGGACATTTTCGACGTCATAGTAGCATGCTTTTTTTGACATTTTCGACTCATAGTATAGCATGTCGTTTTTTTGACATTTTCGACGTCATAGTATAGCATGTCGTTTTTTTGACATTTTCGACGTCATAGTATAGCAATGTCGTTTTTTTTGACATTTTCGACGTCAGTAGCATGTCGTTTTTTTGACATTTTCGACGTCATAGTATAGCATGTCGTTTTTTTGACATTTTCGACGTCATAGTATAGCATGTCGTTTTTTTTTGACATTTTCGACGTCATCCTATATAGCATGTCGTTTGTTTTGACATTTTTCGACGTCATAGTAATCGCATGTCGTTTTTTTGACATTTTCGACGTCATAGGATATAGCGTGTCGTTTGTTTTGGACATTTCGACGTCATAGTATAGCATGTCGTTTTTTTTGGACATTTTCGACCTCATAGTATAGCATGTCGTTTTTTTGACATTTTCGACGTCATAGTATAGCATGTCGTTTTTTTGACATTTTCGACGTCAAACTATAGCATGTCGTGTTTTGGGACATTTTCGACGTCATGTCATTTTTTTGGCATTTTCTACGTCATAGTATAGCATGTCGTTTTTTTGACATTTTCGACGTCATAGTATAGCATGTCGTTTTTTTGACATTTTCGACGTCATACTATAGCATGTCGTTTTTTTTGACAATTTTGACGTCATAGTATAGCATGTCGTTTTTTTGACACTTTCGACGTCATAGTATAGCATGTCGTTTTTTTGACATTTTCGACGTTATAGTATAGCATGTCGTTTTTTTGAAATTTTTGACGTCATCCTATATAGCATGTAGTTTTGTAGACATTTTCGACCTCATAGTATAGCATGTCGTTTTTTTGACATTTTCGACGTCATAGTATAGCATGTCGTTTTTTTGACATTTTCGACGTCATACTATAGCATGTCGTTTTTTTTGACAATTTCGACGTTATAGTATAGCATGTCGTTTTTTTGACATTTTCGACGTTATAGTATAGCATGTCGTTTTTTTGAAATTTTTGACGTCATCCTATATAGCATGTCGTTTTTTTGACATTTTCGACGTCATCCTATATAGCATGTCGTTTTTTGGACATTTTCGACGTCATAGTATAGCATGTGTCGTTTTGTGGGACATTTTCGACCTCATAGTATAGCATGTCGTTTTTTTTGACATTTTCGACGTCATAGTATAGCATGTCGTTTTTTTGACATTTTCGACGTCATAACTATAGCATGTCGTTTTTTTGACATTTTCGACGTCATAGTCATTTTTTTTTGCATTTTCGACGTCATAGTATAGCATGTCGTTTTTTTGACATTTTCGACGTCATAGTATAGCATGTCGTTTTTTTGACATTTTCGACGTCATAGTATAGCATGTCGTTTTTTTACATTTTCGACGTCATAGTATAGCATGTCGTTTTTTTGACATTTTCGACGTCATAGTATAGCATGTCGTTTTTTTGACATTTTCGACGTCATCCTATATAGCATGTCGTTTTTTTGGACATTTTCGACGTCATAGTATAGCATGTCGTTTTTTTGGACATTTTCGACGTCATAGTATAGCATGTCGTTTTTTTGACATTTTCGACGTCATAGTATAGCATGTCGTTTTTTTACATTTTCGACGTCATAGTATAGCATGTCGTTTTTTTACATTTTCGACGTCATAGTATAGCATGTCGTTTTTTTTACATTTTCGACGTTATAGTATAGCATGTCGTTTTTTTGGACATTTTCGACGTCATAGTATAGCATGTCGTTTTTTGGACATTTTCGACCTCATAGTATAGCATGTCGTTTTTTTGACATTTTCGACGTCATAGTATAGCATGTCGTTTTTTTGACATTTTCGACGTCAAACTATAGCATGTCGTGTTTTGGGACATTTTCGACGTCATGTCATTTTTTTGGCATTTTCGACGTCATAGTATAGCATGTCGTTTTTTGACATTTTCGACGTCATAGTATAGCATGTCGTTTTTTTGACATTTTCGACGTCATACTATAGCATGTCGTTTTTTTTGACAATTTTGACGTCATAGTATAGCATGTCGTTTTTTTGACACTTTCGACGTCATAGTATAGCATGTCGTTTTTTTGACATTTTCGACGTTATAGTATAGCATGTCGTTTTTTTGACCATTTGTTCGACGTCATAGTATGATAGGCATGTAGTTTTTTTGACATTTTCGACGTCATAGTATAGCATGTCGTTTTTTTGACATTTTCGACGTCATAGTATAGCATGTCGTTTTTTTGACATTTTCGACGTCATAGTATAGCATGTCGTTTTTTTGACATTTTCGACGTCATAGTATAGCATGTCGTTTTTTTGACATTTTCGACGTCATAGTATAGCATGTCGTTTTTTTGACATTTTCGACGTCATAGTATAGCATGTCGTTTTTTTGACATTTTCGACGTCATCCTATATAGCATGTCGTTTTTTTGACATTTTCGACGTCATCCTATATAGCATGTCGTTTTTTTGACATTTTCGACGTCATAGTATAGCATGTCGTTTTTTTGGACATTTTCGACGTCATAGTATAGCATGTCGTTTTTTTGACATTTTCGACGTCATAGTATAGCATGTCGTTTTTTTGACATTTTCGACGTCAAACTATAGCATGTCGTTTTTTTGACATTTTCGACGTCATGTCATTTTTTTGGCATTTTCGACGTCATAGTATAGCATGTCGTTTTTTGGACATTTTCGACCTCATAGTATAGCATGTCGTTTTTTGGACATTTTCGACCTCATAGTATAGCATGTCGTTTTTTTGACATTTTCGACGTCATAGTATAGCATGTCGTTTTTTTGACATTTTCGACGTCAAACTATAGCATGTCGTTTTTGGGACATTTTCGACGTCATGTCATTTTTTTGGCATTTTCGACGTCATAGTATAGCATGTCGTTTTTTGACATTTTCGACGTCATAGTATAGCATGTCGTTTTTTTGACATTTTCGACGTCATACTATAGCATGTCGTTTTTTTTTACAATTTTGACGTCATAGTATAGCATGTCGTTTTTTTGACACTTTCGACGTCATAGTATAGCATGTCGTTTTTTTGACATTTTCGACGTCATCCTATATAGCATGTCGTTTTTTTGGACATTTTCGACGTCATAGTATAGCATGTCGTTTTTTTGGACATTTTCGACCTCATAGTATAGCATGTCGTTTTTTTGACATTTTCGACGTCATAGTATATAGCATGTCGTTTTTTTACATTTTCGACGTCATAGTATATAGCATGTCGTTTTTTTTACATTTTCGACGTCATAGTATAGCATGTCGTTTTTTTTACATTTTCGACGTTATAGTATAGCATGTCGTTTTTTTGGACATTTTCGACGTCATAGTATAGCATGTCGTTTTTTTGGACATTTTCGACCTCATAGTATAGCATGTCGTTTTTTTGACATTTTCGACGTCATAGTATAGCATGTCGTTTTTTTTGACATTTTCGACGTCAAACTATAGCATGTCGTGTTTTGGGACATTTTCGACGTCATGTCATTTTTTTGGCATTTTCGACGTCATAGTATAGCATGTCGTTTTTTTGACATTTTCGACGTCATAGTATAGCATGTCGTTTTTTTGACATTTTCGACGTCATACTATAGCATGTCGTTTTTTTTGACAATTTTGACGTCATCCTATATAGCATGTAGTTTTGTAGACATTTTCGACCTCATAGTATAGCATGTCGTTTTTTTGACATTTTCGACGTCATAGTATAGCATGTCGTTTTTTTGACATTTTCGACGTCATACTATAGCATGTCGTTTTTTTTGACAATTTTGACGTCATAGTATAGCATGTCCGTTTTTTTAGACATTTTCGACGTTCATAGTATAGCAATGTCGTTTTTTTGACATTTTCGACGTTATAGTATAGCATGTCGTTTTTTTGAAATTTTTGACGTCATCCTATATAGCATGTCGTTTTTTGACATTTCGACGTCATCCTAGTATAGCATGTCGTTTTTTTGACATTTTCGACGTCATAGTATAGCATGTCGTTTTTTGACATTTTCGACGTCATAGTATAGCATGTCGTTTTGACATTTTCGACGTCATAGTATAGCATGTCGTTTTTTTGACATTTTCGACGTCATAGTATAGCATGTCGTTTTTTTGACATTTTCGACGTCATACTATAGCATGTCGTTTTTTTGACATTTTCGACGTCATAGTATAGCATGTCGTTTTTTTGACACTTTCGACGTCATAGTATAGCATGTCGTTTTTTTGACATTTTCGACGTCATAGTATAGCATGTCGTTTTTTGACATTTTCGACGTCCATAAGTATAGCATGTCCGTTTTTTTTGACATTTTCGACGTCATAGTATAGCATGTCGTTTTTTTGACATTTCGACGTCGATAGTATAGCATGTCGTTTTTTTGACATTTCGACGTCATAGTATAGCATGTCGTTTTTTTACATTTTCGACGTCATAGGTATAGCATGTCTGTTTTTTTGACATTTTCGACGTCATAGTATAGCATGTCGTTTTTTTTGACATTTTCGACGTCATAGTATAGCATGTCGTTTTTTGGACATTTTCGACGTCATAGTATAGCATGTCGTTTTTTGACATTTTCGACGTCATAGTATAGCATGTCGTTTTTTGACATTTTCGACGTCATAGTATAGCATGTCGTTTTTTGGACATTTTCGACGTCAGAGTAGCTATGCATGTCGTGTTTTTGACATTTTCGACGTCATGTTAGCATGTCGTTTTTTGACATTTTCGACGTCATAGTATAGCATGTCGTTTTTTTGACATTTTCGACGTCATAGTATAGCATGTCGTTTTTTTGACATTTTCGACGTCATCCTATATAGCATGTCGTTTTTTTGACATTTTCGACGTCATAGTATAGCATGTCGTTTTTTTGACATTTTCGACGTCATAGTATAGCATGTCGTTTTTTTGACATTTTCGACGTCATAGTATAGCATGTCGTTTTTTTGACATTTTCGACGTCATAGTATAGCATGTCGTTTTTTTGACATTTTCGACGTCATAGTATAGCATGTCGTTTTTTTGACATTTTCGACGTCATATATAGCATGTCGTTTTTTGACATTTTCGACGTCATAGTCATGTTTTTTTTGACATTTTCGACGTCATAGTATAGCATGTCGTTTTTTTGACATTTTCGACGTCATAGTATAGCATGTCGTTTTTTTGACATTTTCGACGTCATAGTATAGCATGTCGTTTTTTTGACATTTTCGACGTCATAGTATAGCATGTCGTTTTTGGACCATTTTCGACGTCAAAATGTCGGTTTTTTGACATTTTCGACGTCATAGTATAGCATTGTCGTTTTTTGACATTTTTCGACGTCAAAACTATAGCATGTTCGTGTTTTGGGACATTTTCGACGTCAATGATGCATTCTTTTTTGGCATTTTCGACGTCATAGTATAGCATGTCGTTTTTTTTGACATTTTGACGTCATAGTATAGCATGTCGTTTTTTTGACACTTTGACGTCATAGTATAGCATGTCGTTTTTTGGACATTTTCGACGTTATAGTATAGCATGTCGTTTCCTTGACATTTCGACGTCATAGTATAGAATGTCCGTTTTTTTGACATTTCGACCTCATAGTATAGCATGGCGTTTTTTTGACATTTTCGACGTCATAGTATAGCATGTCGTTTTTTGACATTTTCGACGTCAAACTATAGCATGTTGTGTTTTGGGACATTTTCGACGTCATGTCATTTTTTTGGCATTTTCGACGTCAAACTATAGCATGTCGTTTTTTTGACATTTTCGACGTCATCCTATATAGCATGTCGTTTTTTTGGACATTTTCGACGTCATAGTATAGCATGTCGTTTTTTTGGACATTTTCGACGTCATAGTATAGCATGTCGTTTTTTTGACATTTTCGACGTCATAGTATAGCATGTCGTTTTTTTGACATTTTCGACGTCATAGCTATATAGCATGTCGTTTTTTTACATTTGACGTCATAGTATAGCATGTCGTTTTTTGACACTTTCGACGTCATAGTATAGCATGTCGTTTTTTTGACATTTTCGACGTCATAGTATAGCATGTCGTTTTTTTGGACATTTTCGACCTCATAGTATAGCATGTCGTTTTTTTGGACATTTTCGACGTCATAGTATAGCATGTCATTTTATTGACATTTTCGACGTCATAGTATATAGCATGTCGGTTTTTTTACATTTTCGACGTCATAGTATAGCATGTCGTTTTTTTGACATTTTCGACGTCATAGTATAGCATGTCGTTTTTTTTGACATTTTCGACGTCATAGTATAGCATGTCGTTTTTTTGACATTTTCGACGTCATAGTATAGCATGTCGTTTTTTTGGACATTTTCGACGTCATAGTATAGCATGTCGTTTTTTTGACATTTTCGACGTCATAGTATAGCATGTCGTTTTTTTGACATTTTCGACGTCATAGTATAGCATGTCGTTTTTTGGACATTTCGACGTCATAGTATAGCATGTCGTTTTTTGGACATTTTCGACGTCATAGTATAGCATGTCGTTTTTTTGACATTTTCGACGTCATAGTATAGCATGTCGTTTTTTTGACATTTTCGACGTCATAGTATAGCATGTCGTTTTTTGACATTTTCGACGTCATAGTATAGCATGTAGTTTTTTTGGACATTTTCGACGTCATAGTATAGCATGTCGTTTTTTTTGACATTTCGACGTCATAGTATAGCATGTCGTTTTTTTGACATTTTCGACGTCATAGTATAGCATGTCGTTTTTTGACATTTTCGACGTCATAGTATAAGCATGTCGTTTTTTTGACATTTTCGACGTCATAGTATAGCATGGTCGTTTTTGACATTTTCGACGTCATAGTATAGCATGTCGTTTTTTTGAAATTTTCGACGTCATCCGATATAGCTGTCGTTTTTTTTTGACATTTTTCGACGTCATCCTATATAGCATGTCAGTTTTTGGACATTTTCGACTCATAGTATAGCATGTCGTTTTTTTGACATTTCGACGTCATAGTAATAGCATGTCGTTTTTTTGACATTTTTCGACTTCAAATAGTATAGCATGTCGTTTTTTGACATTTTCGACGTCATAGTATATAGCATGTCGTTTTTTGACATTTTCGACGTCATAGTATAGCATGTCGTTTTTTTGACATTTTCGACGTCAAACTATAGCATGTCGTGTTTTGGGACATTTTCGACGTCATGTCATTTTTTTTGGCATTTCGACGTCATAGTATAGCATGTCATTTTTTTGACATTTTTCGACGTCATAGTATAGCATGTCGTTTTTTTGACATTTTCGACGTCATAGTATAGCATGTCGTTTTTTTGACATTTTCGACGTCATAGTATAGCATGTCGTTTTTTTGACATTTTCGACGTCATAGTATAGCATGTCGTTTTTTTGACATTTTCGACGTCATAGTATAGCATGTCGTTTTTTTGACATTTTCGACGTCATAGTATAGCATGTCGTTTTTTTGACATTTTCGACGTCATAGTATAGCATGTCGTTTTGGGACATTTTCGACGTCATGTCATTTTTTTGGCATTTTCGACGTCATAGTATAGCATGTCGTTTTTTTGACATTTTCGACGTCATAGTATAGCATGTCGTTTTTTTGACATTTTCGACGTCATAGTATAGCATGTCGTTTTTTTGACATTTTCGACGTCATAGTATAGCATGTCGTTTTTTTGACATTTTCGACGTCATAGTATAGCATGTCGTTTTTTTGACATTTTCGACGTCATAGTATAGCATGTCGTTTTTTTGACATTTTCGACGTCATATATAGCATGTCGTTTTTTTACATTTTTCGACGTCATAGTATAGCATGTCGTTTTTTTGACATTTTCGACGTCATAGTATAGCATGTCGTTTTTTTGACATTTTCGACGTCATAGTATAGCATGTCGTTTTTTTGACATTTTCGACGTCATAGTATAGCATGTCGTTTTTTTGACATTTTCGACGTCATAGTATAGCATGTCGTTTTTTTGACATTTTCGACGTCATAGTATAGCATGTCGTTTTTTTGACATTTTCGACGTCATAGTATAGCATGTCGTTTTTTTGACATTTTCGACGTCATAGTATATAGCATGTCGTTTTTTTGACATTTTCGACGTCATAGTATAGCATGTCGTTTTTTTGACATTTTCGACGTCATAGTATAGCATGTCGTTTTTTTGACATTTTCGACGTCATAAATAGCATGTCGTTTTTTGGACATTTTCGACGTCATGTCATTTTTTTGGCATTTTCGACGTCATAGTATAGCATGTCGTTTTTTTGACATTTTCGACGTCATAGTATAGCATGTCGTTTTTTTGACATTTTCGACGTCATATATAGCATGTCGTTTTTTTGACATTTTCGACGTCATAGTATAGCATGTCGTTTTTTTGACATTTTCGACGTCATAGTATAGCATGTCGTTTTTTTGACATTTTCGACGTCATAGTATAGCATGTCGTTTTTTTGACATTTTCGACGTCATAGTATAGCATGTCGTTTTTTTGACATTTTCGACGTCATAGTATAGCATGTCGTTTTTTTGACATTTTCGACGTCATAGTATAGCATGTCGTTTTTTTGACATTTTCGACGTCATCCTATATAGCATGTCGTTTTTTTGACATTTTCGACGTCATAGTATAGCATGTCGTTTTTTTACATTTTCGACGTCATAGTATAGCATGTCGTTTTTTTGACATTTTCGACGTCATAGTATAGCATGTCGTTTTTTTGACATTTTCGACGTCATCCTATATAGCATGTCGTTTTTTGGACATTTTCGACCTCATAGTATAGCATGTCTTTTTTTGACATTTTCGACGTCATAGTATAGCATGTCGTTTTTTGACATTTTCGACGTCATAGTAATAAGCATGTCGTTTTTTGGACATTTTCGACGTCATAGTATAGCAATGTCGTTTTTTGACATTTTCGACGTCATAGTATATAGCATGTCGTTTTTTGGACATTTTCGACGTCAGTAGTATAGCATGTCGTTTTTTGACATTTTCGACGTCATAGTATAGCAATGTCGTTTTTTGACATTTTCGACGTCATAGTTAGCATGTCGTTTTTTTACATTTTCGACGTCATAGTATAGCATGTCGTTTTTTTGACATTTTCGACGTCATAGTATAGCATGTCGTTTTTTTGAACATTTTTCGACGTCATAGTATATAGCATGTCGTTTTTTTGACATTTTCGACGTCATTATATAGCATGTCGTTTTTTTGACATTTTGACGTCATAGTATAGCAGTGTCGTTTTTTTGACATTTTCGACGTCATAGTATAGCATGTCGTTTTTTTTGACATTTTCGACGTCATAGTATAGCATGTCTTTTTTGACATTTTCGACGTCATAGTATAGCATGTCTTTTTTGACATTTTCGACGTCATAGTATAGCATGTCGTTTTTGACATTTTCGACGTCATATAGCATGTCGTTTTTTTGACATTTTCGACGTCATAGTATAGCATGTCGTTTTTTGACATTTTCGACGTCATAGTATATAGCATGTCGTTTTTTTGACATTTTCGACGTCATAGTATAGCATGTCGTTTTTTTGACATTTTCGACGTCATAGTATAGCATGTCGTTTTTTTGACATTTTCGACGTCATACTATAGCATGTCGTTTTTTTGACATTTTCGACGTCATAGTCATGTTTTTTTTGACATTTTCGACGTCATAGTATAGCATGTCGTTTTTTTGACATTTTCGACGTCATAGTATAGCATGTCGTTTTTTTGACATTTTCGACGTCATAGTATAGCATGTCGTTTTTTTGACATTTTCGACGTCATAGTATATAGCATGTCGTTTTTTTGACATTTTCGACGTCATAGTATAGCATGTCGTTTTTTTGACATTTTCGACGTCATAGTATAGCATGTCGTTTTTTTGACATTTTCGACGTCAAACTATAGCATGTCGTTTTTTTGACATTTTCGACGTCATAGTATAGCATGTCGTTTTTTTGACATTTTCGACGTCATAGTATAGCATGTCGTTTTTTGACATTTTCGACGTCATAGTATAGCATGTCGTTTTTTGGACATTTTCGACGTCATAGTATAGCATGTCGTTTTTTGGACATTTTCGACGTCATAGTATAGCATGTCGTTTTTTGGACATTTTCGACGTCATAGTATAGCATGTCGGTTTTTTGACATTTTCGACGTCATAGTATAGCATGTCGTTTTTTTGACATTTTCGACGTCATAGTATAGCATGTCGTTTTTTTGACATTTTCGACGTCATAGTAATAGCATGTCGTTTTTTTGACATTTCGACGTCATAGTATAGCATGTCGTTTTTTTGACATTTTCGACGTCATAGTATAGCATGTCGTTTTTTGGACATTTTCGACGTCATAGTATATAGCATGTCGTTTTTTTGACATTTTCGACGTCATAGTATAGCATGTCGTTTTTTTGGACATTTTCGACGTCATAGTATAGCATGTCGTTTTTTTGGACATTTTCGACGTCATAGTATAGCATGTCGTTTTTTTGGACATTTTCGACGTCATAGTATAGCATGTCGTTTTTTGGACATTTTCGACGTCATAGTATAGCATGTCGTTTTTGACATTTCGACGTCCTAATAGCATGTCGTTTTTTTGGACATTTTCGACGTCATAGTATAGCATGTCGTTTTTTTTGGACATTTTCGACGTATAGTATAGCATGTCGTTTTTTGGACATTTTCGACGTCACTTAGTATAGCATGTCGTTTTTGGACATTTTCGACGTCATAGTATAGCATGTCGTTTTTTGGACATTTTCGACGTCATAGTATAGCATGTCGTTTTTTTGGACATTTCGAGTCATAGTATAGCATGTCGTTTTTTTGACATTTTCGACGTCATAGTATAGCATGTCGTTTTTTTTACATTTTCGACGTCATAGTATAGCATGTCGTTTTTTTGACATTTTCGACGTCATATATAGCATGTCGTTTTTTTGGACATTTTCGACGTCATATGTCATTTTTTTGGACATTTTCGACGTCATAGTATAGCATGTCGTTTTTTTGACATTTTCGACGTCATAGTATAGCATGTCGTTTTTTTGACATTTTCGACGTCATAGTATAGCATGTCGTTTTTTTGACATTTTCGACGTCATAGTATAGCATGTCGTTTTTTTGACATTTTCGACGTCATAGTATAGCATGTCGTTTTTTTGACATTTTCGACGTCATAGTATAGCATGTCGTTTTTTTGACATTTCGACGTCATAGTATAGCATGTCGTTTTTTTGACATTTTCGACGTCAAGTATAGCATGTCGTTTTTTTGACATTTTCGACGTCATAGTATAGCATGGTTTTTTTTGACATTTTCGATCATAGTATATAGCATGCGTTTTTTTGACATTTTCGACGTCATAGTATAGCATGTCGTTTTTTTGACATTTTCGACGTCATAGCTATAGCATGTCGTTTTTTTGACATTTTCGACGTCATAGTATAGCATGTCGTTTTTGACATTTTCGACGTCATAGTATAGCATGTCGTTTTTTTGACATTTTCGACGTCATAGTATAGCATGTCGTTTTTTTGACATTTCGACGTCATAGTATAGCAATGTCGTTTTTTTGACATTTTCGACGTCATAGTATAGCATGTCGTTTTTTGGACATTTTCGACGTCATAGTATAGCATGTCGTTTTTTGGACATTTTCGACGTCATAGATATAGCATGTCGTTTTTTTGACATTTTCGACGTCATAGTATAGCATGTCGTTTTTTTGACATTTTCGACGTCATAGTATAGCATGTCGTTTTTTGACATTTTCGACGTCATAGTATAGCATGTCGTTTTTTTGACATTTTCGACGTCATAGTATAGCATGTCGTTTTTTTGGACATTTTCGACGTCATAGTAGCATGTCTTTTATTGGACATTTCGACGTCATAATATAGCATGTCGTTTTTTTACATTTTCGACGTCATAGTATAGCATGTCGTTTTTTTGACATTTTCGACGTCATAGTATAGCATGTCGTTTTTTTGACATTTTCGACGTCATAGTATAGCATGTCGTTTTTTTGACATTTTCGACGTCATAGTATAGCATGTCGTTTTTTTGACATTTTCGACGTCATAGTATAGCATGTCGTTTTTTTGACATTTTCGACGTCATAGTATAGCATGTCGTTTTTTTGACATTTTCGACGTCATAGTATAGCATGTCGTTTTTTTGACATTTTCGACGTCATAGTATAGCATGTCGTTTTTTTGACATTTTCGACGTCATAGTATAGCATGTCGTTTTTTGGACATTTTCGACGTCACGTCATGTCATTTTTTTGACATTTTCGACGTCATAGTATAGCATGTCGTTTTTTTGACATTTTCGACGTCATAGTATAGCATGTCGTTTTTTTGACATTTTCGACGTCATAGTATAGCATGTCGTTTTTTTGACATTTTCGACGTCAGAGTATAGCATGTCGTTTTTGGATCATTTTTCGACGTCATAGCTACATGTCGTTTTTGACATTTTCGACGTATAGTATAAGCATGTCGTTTTTTTGGACATTTTCGACGTCATAGTATAGCATGTCGTTTTTTGGACATTTTCGACGTCATAGTATAGCATGTCGTTTTTTTGGACATTTTCGACGTCATAGTATAGCATGTCTTTTTTGGGACATTTTCGACGTCATAGTATAGCATGTCGTTTTTTGACATTTTCGACGTCATAGTATAGCATGTCGTTTTTTTGACATTTTCGACGTCATAGTATAGCATGTCGTTTTTTTGACATTTTCGACGTCATAGTTAGCATGTCGTTTTTTGGACATTTTCGACGTCATAGTATAGCATGTCGTTTTTTGACATTTTCGACGTCATAGTATAGCATGTCGTTTTTTTGACATTTCGACGTCATAGTATAGCATGTCGTTTTTTTGACATTTTCGACGTCATAGTATAGCATGTCGTTTTTTTACATTTTCGACGTCATAGTATAGCATGTCGTTTTTTTGACATTTTCGACGTCATAGTATAGCATGTCGTTTTTTTGACATTTTCAACATCATCCTATATAGCATGTCGTTTTTTTGGACATTTTCGACGTCATAGTATAGCATGTCGTTTTTTTGACATTTTCGACGTCATAGTATAGCATGTCGTTTTTTTGACATTTTCGACGTCATAGTATAGCATGTCGTTTTTTTGACATTTTCGACGTCATAGTATAGCATGTCGTTTTTTTGACATTTTCGACGTCATATATAGCATGTCGTTTTTTGACATTTTCGACGTCATAGTATAGCATGTCGTTTTTTTGACATTTTCGACGTCATAGTATAGCATGTCGTTTTTTTGACATTTTCGACGTCATAGTATAGCATGTCGTTTTTTTGACATTTTCGACGTCATAGTATAGCATGTGTCGTTTTTTTGACATTTTCGACGTCATAGTATAGCATGTCGTTTTTTTGACATTTTCGACGTCATAGTATAGCATGTCGTTTTTTTGACATTTCGACGTCATAGTATAGCATGTCCGTTTTTTTGACATTTTCGACGTCATAGTATAGCATGTCGTTTTTTGACATTTTCGACGTCATAGTATAGCATGTCGTTTTTTTGACATTTTCGACGTCAAACTATAGCATGTCGTTTTTTGACATTTTCGACGTCATAGTATAGCATGTCGTTTTTTGGACATTTTCGACGTCATAGTATAGCATGTCGTTTTTTTGACATTTTCGACGTCATAGTATAGCATGTCGTTTTTTTGGACATTTTCGACGTCATAGTATAGCATGTCGTTTTTTGGACATTTTCGACGTCATAGTATAGCATGTCGTTTTTTTGACATTTTCGACGTCATAGTATAGCATGTCGTTTTTTGACATTTTCGACGTCATAGTATAGCATGTCCGTTTTTTTGACATTTTCGACGTCATAGTATAGCATGTCGTTTTTTGACATTTTCGACGTCATAGTATAGCATGTCGTTTTTTTACATTTTCGACGTCAAGTATATAGCATGTCGTTTTTTTGACATTTTCGACGTCATAGTATAGCATGTCGTTTTTTTGACATTTTCGACGTCATAGTATAGCATGTCGTTTTTTTGACATTTTCGACGTCATAGTATAGCATGTCGTTTTTTTGACATTTTCGACGTCATAGTATAGCATGTCGTTTTTTTGACATTTTCGACGTCATAGTATAGCATGTCGTTTTTTTGACATTTTCGACGTCATAGTATAGCATGTCGTTTTTTTGGACATTTTCGACGTCATAGTATAGCATGTCGTTTTTTTTGGACATTTTCGACGTCATAGTATAGCATGTCGTTTTTTTGACATTTTCGACGTCATAGTATAGCATGTCGTTTTTTTGACATTTTCGACGTCATAGTATAGCATGTCGTTTTTTTGACATTTTCGACGTCATAGTATAGCATGTCGTTTTTTTGACATTTTCGACGTCATAGTATAGCATGTCGTTTTTTTGACATTTTCGACGTCATAGTATAGCATGTCGTTTTTTTGACATTTTCGACGTCATAGTATAGCATGTCGTTTTTTTGACATTTTCGACGTCATAGTATAGCATGTCGTTTTTTTGACATTTTCGACGTCATAGTATAGCATGTCGTTTTTTTGACATTTTCGACGTCATAGTATAGCATGTCGTTTTTTTGGACATTTTCGACGTCATAGTCATGTCGTTTTTTTGGACATTTTCGACGTCATAGTATAGCATGTCGTTTTTTTTACATTTTCGACGTCATAGTATAGCATGTCGTTTTTTTGACATTTTCGACGTCATAGTATAGCATGTCGTTTTTTTGACATTTTCGACGTCATAGTATAGCATGTCGTTTTTTTGACATTTTCGACGTCATAGTATAGCATGTCGTTTTTTTGACATTTTCGACGTCATATATATAGCATGTCGTTTTTTTGACATTTTCGACGTCATAGTATAGCATGTCGTTTTTTTGACATTTTCGACGTCATAGTATAGCATGTCGTTTTTTTGACATTTTCGACGTCAAACTATAGCATGTCGTGTTTTGGGACATTTTCGACGTCATGTCATTTTTTTGGCATTTTCGACGTCATAGTATAGCATGTCGTTTTTTTTGACATTTTCGACGTCATAGTATATAGCATGTCGTTTTTTGACATTTTCGACGTCATAGTATAGCATGTCGTTTTTTGACATTTTCGACGTCATAGTATAGCATGTCCGTTTTTTTGACATTTTCGACGTCATAGTATAGCATGTCGTTTTTTGGACATTTCGACGTCATAGTATAGCATGTCGTTTTTTTGACATTTTCGACGTCATAGTATAGCAATGTCGTTTTTTGACATTTTCGACGTCATAGTATAGCATGTCTTTTTTTGACATTTTCGACGTCATACGTATAGCATGTCGTGTTTTGGGACATTTTCGACGTCATGTAGCATTTTTTTGACATTTTCGGACGTCATAGTATAGCATGTCGTTTTTTTGACATTTTCGACGTCATAGTATAGCATGTCGTTTTTTTGACATTTTCGACGTCATAGTATAGCATGTCGTTTTTTTGACATTTTCGACGTCATAGTATAGCATGTCGTTTTTTTGACATTTTCGACGTCATAGTATAGCATGTCGTTTTTTTTACATTTTCGACGTCATAGTATAGCATGTCGTTTTTTTGGACATTTTCGACGTCATAGTATAGCATGTCGTTTTTTTGACATTTTCGACGTCATAGTATAGCATGTCGTTTTTTTGACATTTTCGACGTCATATATAGCATGTCGTTTTTTTGACATTTTCGACGTCATAGTATAGCATGTCGTTTTTTTGGACATTTTCGACGTCATAGTATAGCATGTCGTTTTTTTGGACATTTTCGACGTCATAGTAGCATGTCGTTTTTTTGGACATTTTCGACGTCATAGTATAGCATGTCGTTTTTTTGACATTTTCGACGTCATAGTATAGCATGTCGTTTTTTTGACATTTTCGACGTCATAGTATAGCATGTCGTTTTTTGGGACATTTTCGACGTCATACTATAGCATGTCGTTTTTTTGACATTTTCGACGTCATAGTATAGCATGTCGTTTTTTGACATTTTCGACGTCATAGTATATAGCATGTCGTTTTTTTGACATTTTCGACGTCATAGTATAGCATGTCGTTTTTTTGACATTTTCGACGTCATAGTATAGCATGTCGTTTTTTTGACATTTTCGACGTCATAGTATAGCATGTCGTTTTTTGGACATTTTCGACGTCATAGTATAGCATGTCGTTTTTTGGACATTTCGACGTCATAGTATAGCATGTCGTTTTTTTGACATTTTCGACGTCATAGTATAGCATGTCGTTTTTTGACATTTTCGACGTCATAGTATAGCATGTCGTTTTTTTGACATTTTCGACGTCATAGTATAGCATGTCGTTTTTTTGACATTTTCGACGTCATAGTATAGCATGTCGTTTTTTTGACATTTTCGACGTCATAGTATAGCATGTCGTTTTTTTTGACATTTTCGACGTCATAGTATAGCATGTCGTTTTTTTGACATTTTCGACGTCATAGTATAGCATGTCGTTTTTTTGACATTTCGACGTCATAGTATAGCATGTCGTTTTTTGACATTTCGACGTCATAGTATATAGCATGTCGTTTTTTGGACATTTTCGACGTCATAGTATAGCATGTCGTTTTTTTGACATTTTCGACGTCATAGTATAGCATGTCGTTTTTTTGACATTTTTCGACGTCATAGTATAGCATGTCGTTTTTTTGACATTTTCGACGTCATAGTATAGCATGTCGTTTTTTTGACATTTTCGACGTCATAGTATAGCATGTCGTTTTTTTGGACATTTTCGACGTCATAGTATAGCATGTCGTTTTTTTGACATTTTCGAAGTCATATTAGCATGCGTTGAATTCGGACGTCATAGTATAGCATGTCGTTTTTTTGACATTTTCGACGTCATAGTATAGCATGTCGTTTTTTGACATTTTCGACGTCATAGTATAGCAGTCGTTTTTTTGACATTTTCGACGTCATAGTATAGCATGTCGTTTTTTTGACATTTTCGACGTCATAGTATAGCATGTCGTTTTTTTGACATTTTCGACGTCATCCTATATAGCATGTCGTTTTTTTGACATTTTCGACGTCATAGTATAGCATGTCGTTTTTTTGGACATTTTCGACGTCATAGTATAGCATGTCGTTTTTTTGACATTTTCGACGTCATAGTATAGCATGTCGTTTTTTTGACATTTTCGACGTCATAGTATAGCATGTCGTTTTTTTTGACATTTTCGACGTCATAGTATAGCATGTCGTTTTTTTGGACATTTTCGACGTCATAGTCATTGTTTTTTTGACATTTTCGACGTCATAGTATAGCATGTCGTTTTTTTGACATTTTCGACGTCATAGTATAGCATGTCGTTTTTTTGACATTTTCGACGTCATAGTATAGCATGTCGTTTTTTTGACATTTTCGACGTCATAGTATAGCATGTCGTTTTTTTGGACATTTTCGACGTCATGTCATTTTTTTTTGGCATTTTCGACGTCATAGTATAGCATGTCGTTTTTTTGACATTTTCGACGTCATAGTATAGCATGTCGTTTTTTTGACATTTTCGACGTCATAGTATATAGCATGTCGTTTTTTTACATTTTCGACGTCATAGTATAGCATGTCGTTTTTTTGACATTTTCGACGTCATAGTATAGCATGTCGTTTTTTTGGACATTTTCGACGTCATAGTATAGCATGTCGTTTTTTTGACATTTTCGACGTCATAGTATAGCATGTCGTTTTTTTACATTTTCGACGTCATAGTATAGCATGTCGTTTTTTTGACATTTTCGACGTTATATAGCATGTCGTTTTTTTGACATTTTCGACGTCATAGTAGCATGTCGTTTTTTTGACATTTTCGACGTCATATATAGCATGTCGTTTTTTTGGACATTTTCGACGTCATAGTATAGCATGTCGTTTTTTTGGACATTTTCGACGTCATAGTATAGCATGTCGTTTTTTTGACACTTTTCGACGTCATAGTATAGCAATGTTCGTTTTTGTGACATTTTCGACGTCATAGCTAATAGCATGTTCGTTTTTTGACATTTTCGACCGTCATAGTAATAGCATGTCGTTTTTTTTTGACACTTTCGAAGTCATAGTAATATACATGTCGTTTTTTTGACCATTTCGGACGTCATTAAGTATAGCATGTCCGTTTTTTTGACATTTTCGACGTCATAGTATAGCATGTCGTTTTTTTGACATATTCGAAGTCATAGTATAGTCGTTTTTTTGACATTTTCGACGTCATAGTATAGCATGTCGTTTTTTTGACATTTTCGACGTCATAGTATAGCATGTCGTTTTTTTGACATTTTCGACGTCATAGTATAGCATGTCGTTTTTTGGACATTTTCGACGTCATAGTATAGCATGTCGTTTTTTTGACATTTTCGACGTCATAGTATAGCATGTCGTTTTTTGACATTTTCGACGTCATAGTATAGCATGTCGTTTTTTTGACATTTTCGACGTCATAGTATAGCATGTCGTTTTTTGACATTTTCGACGTCATAGTATAGCATGTCGTTTTTTGACATTTTCGACGTCATAGTATAGCATGTTTTTTTGGACATTTTCGACGTCATAGTATAGCATGTCGTTTTTTTGACATTTTCGACGTCAAACTAGCATGTCGTTTTTTTTGACATTTTCGACGTCATAGTATAGCATGTCGTTTTTTTGACATTTTTGACGTCATAGTATAGCATGTCGTTTTTTTGACATTTTCGACGTCATAGTATAGCATGTCGTTTTTTTGACATTTTCGACGTCATAGTATAGCATGTCGTTTTTTTGACATTTTCGACGTCATAGTATAGCATGTCGTTTTTTTGACATTTTCGACGTCATAGTATAGCGTGTCGTTTTTTTGACATTTTCGACGTCATAGTATAGCATGTCGTTTTTTTACATTTTCGACGTCATAGTATAGCATGTCGTTTTTTTGACATTTTCGACGTCATAGTATAGCATGTCGTTTTTTTGACATTTTCGACGTCATAGTATAGCATGTCGTTTTTTTGACATTTTCGACGTCATAGTATAGCATGTCGTTTTTTTGACATTTTCGACGTCATAGTATAGCATGTCGTTTTTTTGACATTTTCGACGTCATAGTATAGCATGTCGTTTTTTTGACATTTTCGACGTCATAGTATAGCATGTCGTTTTTTTGACATTTTCGACGTCATAGTATAGCATGTCGTTTTTTTGACATTTTCGACGTCATGCATGTCGTTTTTTTGACATTTTCGACGTCATAGTATAGCATGTCGTTTTTTTGACATTTTCGACGTCATAGTATAGCATGTCGTTTTTTTGACATTTTCGACGTCATAGTATAGCATGTCGTTTTTTTGACATTTTCGACGTCATAGTATAGCATGTCGTTTTTTTTACATTTTCGACGTCATAGTATAGCATGTCGTTTTTTTGACATTTTCGACGTCATAGTATAGCATGTCGTTTTTTTGACATTTTCGACGTCATAGTATAGCATGTCGTTTTTTTGACATTTTCGACGTCATCCTATATAGCATGTCGTTTTTTTGGACATTTTCGACGTCATAGTATAGCATGTCGTTTTTTTGACATTTTCGACGTCATAGTATAGCATGTCGTTTTTTTGGACATTTTCGACGTCATAGTATAGCATGTCGTTTTTTTGACATTTTCGACGTCATAGTATAGCATGTCGTTTTTTTGACATTTTCGACGTCATAGTATAGCATGTCGTTTTTTTGACATTTTCGACGTCATATATAGCATGTCGTTTTTTTTATAGCATGTCGTTTTTTTGACACTTTCGACGTCATAGTAGCATGTCGTTTTTTTGACATTTTCGACGTCATAGTATAGCATGTCGTTTTTTTGACATTTTCGACGTCATAGTATAGCATGTCGTTTTTTGGACATTTTCGACGTCATGTCGTTTTTTTGGACATTTTCGACGTCATAGTATAGCATGTCGTTTTTTTGACATTTTCGACGTCATAGTATAGCATGTCGTTTTTTTGACATTTTCGACGTCATAGTATATAGCATGTCGTTTTTTTTACATTTTCGACGTCATAGTATAGCATGTCGTTTTTTTGACATTTTCGACGTCATAGTATAGCATGTCGTTTTTTTGACATTTTCGACGTCATAGTATAGCATGTCGTTTTTTTGACATTTTCGACGTCATAGTATAGCATGTCGTTTTTTTGACATTTTCGACGTCATAGTATAGCATGTCGTTTTTTTGACATTTTCGACGTCATAGTATAGCATGTCGTTTTTTTGACATTTTCGACGTCATAGTATAGCATGTCGTTTTTTTGACATTTTCGACGTCATAGTATAGCATGTCGTTTTTTTGACATTTTCGACGTCATAGTATAGCATGTCGTTTTTTTGACATTTTCGACGTCATAGTATAGCATGTCGTTTTTTTGACATTTTCGACGTCATAGTATAGCATGTCGTTTTTTTGGACATTTTCGACGTCATAGTATAGCATGTCGTTTTTTTGACATTTTCGACGTCATAGTATAGCATGTCGTTTTTTTACATTTTCGACGTCATAGTATAGCATGTCGTTTTTTTGGACATTTTCGACGTCATATATAGCATGTCGTTTTTTTGACATTTTCGACGTCATAGTATAGCATGTCGTTTTTTTGACATTTTCGACGTCATAGTATAGCATGTCGTTTTTTTGACATTTTCGACGTCATAGTATAGCATGTCGTTTTTTTGACATTTTCGACGTCATAGTATAGCATGTCGTTTTTTTGACATTTTCGACGTCATAGTATAGCATGTCGTTTTTTGACATTTTCGACGTCATAGTATAGCATGTCGTTTTTTTACATTTTCGACGTCATAGTATAGCATGTCGTTTTTTTGACATTTTCGACGTCATAGTATAGCATGTCGTTTTTTTTGGACATTTTCGACGTCATAGTATAGCATGTCGTTTTTTTGACATTTTCGACGTCATAGTATAGCATGTCGTTTTTTTGACATTTTCGACGTCATAGTATAGCATGTCGTTTTTTTGACATTTTCGACGTCATAGTATAGCATGTCGTTTTTTTGGACATTTTCGACGTCATAGTATAGCATGTCGTTTTTTTGACATTTTCGACGTCATAGTATAGCATGTCGTTTTTTTGACATTTTCGACGTCATAGTATAGCATGTCGTTTTTTTGACATTTTCGACGTCATAGTATAGCATGTCGTTTTTTTTTTAGCATGTCGTTTTTTTGACATTTTCGACGTCATAGTATAGCATGTCGTTTTTTTGACATTTTCGACGTCATAGTATAGCATGTCGTTTTTTTGACATTTTCGACGTCATAGTATAGCATGTCGTTTTTTTGACATTTTCGACGTCATAGTATAGCATGTCGTTTTTTTGACATTTTCGACGTCATAGTATAGCATGTCGTTTTTTTGACATTTTCGACGTCATAGTATAGCATGTCGTTTTTTTGGACATTTTCGACGTCATAGTATAGCATGTCGTTTTTTTGACATTTTCGACGTCATAGTATAGCATGTCGTTTTTTTGACATTTTCGACGTCATAGTATAGCATGTCGTTTTTTTGACATTTTCGACGTCATAGTATAGCATGTCGTTTTTTTGACATTTTCGACGTCATAGTATAGCATGTCGTTTTTTTGACATTTTCGACGTCATGTCATTTTTTTTGACATTTTCGACGTCATAGTATAGCATGTCGTTTTTTTGACATTTTCGACGTCATAGTATAGCATGTCGTTTTTTTGACATTTTCGACGTCATAGTATATAGCATGTCGTTTTTTTGACATTTTCGACGTCATAGTATAGCATGTCGTTTTTTTGACATTTTCGACGTCATAGTATAGCATGTCGTTTTTTTGACATTTTCGACGTCATAGTATATAGCATGTCGTTTTTTTGACATTTTCGACGTCATAGTATAGCATGTCGTTTTTTTGACATTTTCGACGTCATAGTATAGCATGTCGTTTTTTTGACATTTTCGACGTCATAGTATAGCATGTCGTTTTTTTGACATTTTCGACGTCATAGTATAGCATGTCGTTTTTTTGACATTTTCGACGTCATAGTATAGCATGTCGTTTTTTTGACATTTTCGACGTCATAGTATAGCATGTCGTTTTTTTGACATTTTCGACGTCATAGTATAGCATGTCGTTTTTTTGACATTTTCGACGTCATAGTATAGCATGTCGTTTTTTTGACATTTTCGACGTCATAGTATAGCATGTCGTTTTTTTGACATTTTCGACGTCATAGTATAGCATGTCGTTTTTTTGACATTTTCGACGTCATATATAGCATGTCGTTTTTTTGACATTTTCGACGTCATAGTATAGCATGTCGTTTTTTGGACATTTTCGACGTCATAGTATAGCATGTCGTTTTTTGGACATTTTCGACGTCATAGTATAGCATGTCGTTTTTTTGACATTTTCGACGTCATAGTATAGCATGTCGTTTTTTTGACATTTTCGACGTCATAGTATAGCATGTCGTTTTTTTGACATTTTCGACGTCATAGTATAGCATGTCGTTTTTTTGACATTTTCGACGTCATATATAGCATGTCGTTTTTTGACATTTTCGACGTCATAGTCATTTTTTTTGACATTTTCGACGTCATAGTATAGCATGTCGTTTTTTTGACATTTTCGACGTCATAGTATAGCATGTCGTTTTTTTGACATTTTCGACGTCATATATAGCATGTCGTTTTTTTGACATTTTCGACGTCATAGTATAGCATGTCGTTTTTTTGACATTTTCGACGTCATAGTATAGCATGTCGTTTTTTTGACATTTTCGACGTCATAGTATAGCATGTCGTTTTTTTGACATTTTCGACGTCATAGTATAGCATGTCGTTTTTTTGACATTTTCGACGTCATAGTATAGCATGTCGTTTTTTTGACATTTTCGACGTCATATATAGCATGTCGTTTTTTGGACATTTTCGACGTCATAGTCATGTTTTTTTGGACATTTTCGACGTCATAGTATAGCATGTCGTTTTTTTGACATTTTCGACGTCATAGTATAGCATGTCGTTTTTTTGGACATTTTCGACGTCATAGTATAGCATGTCGTTTTTTTACATTTTCGACGTCATAGTATAGCATGTCGTTTTTTTGACATTTTCGACGTCATAGTATAGCATGTCGTTTTTTTGACATTTTCGACGTCATAGTATAGCATGTCGTTTTTTTGACATTTTCGACGTCATAGTATAGCATGTCGTTTTTTTGACATTTTCGACGTCATAGTATAGCATGTCGTTTTTTTGACATTTTCGACGTCATAGTATAGCATGTCGTTTTTTTGACATTTTCGACGTCATAGTATAGCATGTCGTTTTTTTGACATTTTCGACGTCATAGTATAGCATGTCGTTTTTTTGACATTTTCGACGTCATAGTATAGCATGTCGTTTTTTTGACATTTTCGACGTCATAGTATAGCATGTCGTTTTTTTGACATTTTCGACGTCATAGTATAGCATGTCGTTTTTTTGACATTTTCGACGTCATAGTATAGCATGTCGTTTTTTTGACATTTTCGACGTCATAGTATAGCATGTCGTTTTTTTGACATTTTCGACGTCATAGTATAGCATGTCGTTTTTTTGACATTTTCGACGTCATAGTATAGCATGTCGTTTTTTTGACATTTTCGACGTCATATATAGCATGTCGTTTTTTTGGACATTTTCGACGTCATGTCATTTTTTTGGCATTTTCGACGTCATAGTATAGCATGTCGTTTTTTTTACATTTTCGACGTCATAGTATAGCATGTCGTTTTTTTGACATTTTCGACGTCATAGTATAGCATGTCGTTTTTTTGACATTTTCGACGTCATAGTATAGCATGTCGTTTTTTTTGACATTTTCGACGTCATAGTATAGCATGTCGTTTTTTTGACATTTTCGACGTCATAGTATAGCATGTCGTTTTTTGGACATTTTCGACGTCATAGTATAGCATGTCGTTTTTTTACATTTTCGACGTCATAGTATAGCATGTCGTTTTTTTGGACATTTTCGACGTCATATATAGCATGTCGTTTTTTTGGACATTTTCGACGTCATAGTCCGTTTTTTTTGGACATTTTCGACGTCATAGTATAGCATGTCGTTTTTTTGACATTTTCGACGTCATAGTATAGCATGTCGTTTTTTGGACATTTTCGACGTCATAGTATAGCATGTCGTTTTTTTGACATTTTCGACGTCATAGTATAGCATGTCGTTTTTTTGGACATTTTCGACGTCATAGTATAGCATGTCGTTTTTTTGACATTTTCGACGTCATAGTATATAGCATGTCGTTTTTTTGACATTTTCGACGTCATAGTATAGCATGTCGTTTTTTTGACATTTTCGACGTCATAGTATAGCATGTCGTTTTTTTGACATTTTCGACGTCATAGTATAGCATGTCGTTTTTTTGACATTTTCGACGTCATAGTATAGCATGTCGTTTTTTTGACATTTTCGACGTCATAGTATAGCATGTCGTTTTTTTGGACATTTTCGACGTCATAGTATAGCATGTCGTTTTTTTGACATTTTCGACGTCATAGTATAGCATGTCGTTTTTTTGACATTTTCGACGTCATAGTATAGCATGTCGTTTTTTTGGACATTTTCGACGTCATAGTATAGCATGTCGTTTTTTTGACATTTTCGACGTCATAGTATAGCATGTCGTTTTTTTGACATTTTCGACGTCATAGTATAGCATGTCGTTTTTTTACATTTTCGACGTCATAGTATAGCATGTCGTTTTTTTTGGACATTTTCGACGTCATAGTATAGTCGTTTTTTTGACATTTTCGACGTCATAGTATAGCATGTCGTTTTTTTGACATTTTCGACGTCATATATAGCATGTCGTTTTTTTTACATTTTCGACGTCATAGTATAGCATGTCGTTTTTTTGACATTTTCGACTCATAGTATAGCATGTCGTTTTTTTGACATTTTCGACGTCATATATAGCATGTCGTTTTTTTGGACATTTTCGACGTCATAGTATAGCATGTCGTTTTTTGGACATTTTCGACGTCATAGTATAGCATGTCGTTTTTTTGGACATTTTCGACATAGTATAGCATGTCGTTTTTTTGACATTTTCGACGTCATAGTATAGCATGTCGTTTTTTTGACATTTTCGACGTCATAGTATAGCATGTCGTTTTTTTGACATTTTCGACGTCATAGTATAGCATGTCGTTTTTTTGACATTTTCGACGTCATAGTTAGCATGTCGTTTTTTTTTTCATGTTCGTTTTTTTGGACATTTCGACGTCATAGTATAGCATGTCGTTTTTTTGACATTTTCGTTCGACTAGTATAGCATGTCGTTTTTTTGACATTTTCGACGTCATAGTATAGCATGTCGTTTTTTTGACATTTA
>NC_040251.1:16189833-16190362 GCF_001444195.1 Xiphophorus couchianus
CACCCCCCCTCTACTCTCTGTCCCCCTCCCCCCCTCTCACCACCCCCCCTCTCCTTCCTCTCACCCCCCCTCTACTCTTCTTGTCCCCCCCCTCCTCTCACCCCCCCTTACCCCCCCTCTACTCCTCCTCTCACCCCCCCTCTACTCTTCTTGTCCCCCCCTCTACTCTTCTTGTCCCCCCCTCTACTCCTCCTCTCACCCCCCCTTACCCCCCCTCTACTCTTCTTGTCCCCCCCTTCTCCTCTCACCCCCCCTTCTCCCCTCTCACCCCCCCTCTACTCCTCCTCTCACCCCCCCTCTCTCTTGTCCCCCCCCTTCTCCTCTCACCCCCCCTCTCTCTTCTTGTCCCCCCCCCTTCTCCTCTCACCCCCCCTCTACTCTTCTTGTCCCCCCCCCTTCTCCTCTCACCCCCCCTTACCCCCCCTTACCTCCCCACCCCCCACTCTACTCTTCTTGTCCCCCCCCTTCTCCTCTCACCCCCCCTTACCCCCCTCTACTCCTCCTCTCACCCCCCTCTACTCTTCTTGTC
>NC_040251.1:16190462-16197130 GCF_001444195.1 Xiphophorus couchianus
TGGATTATCGACACTTTAACACATGTGATTAATCAGCGTTAATATGACATAGCACAGATTAATCTTTGACCTAAAAGCCTCGGTGGGTTACCTAGGTAACAGCGACGAACGACAGCGATAGATGACAGCAGAAAGCAACAAAAGGTGAACATTTTCCAGCTTTCCTGTGTTTTATCACCAAAACACAAGATAATTTGGTGCCTCGTACACGTCTGTGTGTGCGAGGTTGAAATTTCACTTCCACAAATTACGGCGGTCGCTAGGCCGGATGAGGAGTTTCCAAAATAACTTCCTTTAAACATTCCTGGAAAACAGAATCTTCAGACATGTTTGGTTTGAGACAATAAAACGTTTTATTAAAAACATGAATACAGTCACAGTTTTTGATATGGGCACTTACCCAGGGCGACATCAATGGGCGGTGCATCCAAGAACTAGAAATGAGAATATATCTTATTTCCCTTGAACAATTTTGTTATTACTTGTATTCATGTGTAGAAGAGTGAACTTCCTTCAGTTCTAATTCATGGTTGCATTTTGAAAGTGTTGTGCGTCGTCGTGCAGGCGGAAGCGGCTCCAACGCTCGCAGAGGAGAGTCGAGCAGAAGGAAACGTCAACAGCCACATTTACCTCAAGTACTTCACTGCCGGCTGCAACTCGCTGGTTCTGCTGCTTATTGTTGTCATCAGTGTCGTAGCAGAGGTTTGTGTTGTCATAGCGATGCTAAACGTGATTCCTGTTGAACTACAGTATTGGTGAAAAATTCACTGTTTAGGTTTTATGGTTTGTATGTAAGCTTGGAGTTTTGACATAAAACATGGAGGAAACCTGGAGATTTGGAGTGAAGACTGAAGGAATAAATTAGTCATGTGGCAAAATACGGTTAATTTGTGAACAAGACAAGTAGGACTGGAACGATAAATCAATTATTGGAATAATTGTCAACAAATGTAGTAATTGGTTAATCATTAACTGGAGAGTACTGGAGAGTACAGGCCCTGGGGTCCCTCTCTCTGCCTGGCTTGAGCGAGTGACCCGGGGGGTCTCTCCCTCCACTCAGAGTCGAGCGAGTGGCCCTGGGGTCCCTCTCTCTGCCTGGCTTGAGCGAGTGACCCGGGGGGTCTCTCCCTCCACTCAGAGTCGAGCGAGTGGCCCTGGGGTCCCTCTCTCTGCCTGGCTTGAGTGAGTGACCCGGGGGGTCTCTCCCTCCACTCAGAGTCGAGCGAGTGGCCCTGGGGTCCCTCTCTCTGCCTGGCTTGAGTGAGTGACCCGGGGGGTCTCTCCCTCCACTCAGAGTCGAGCGAGTGGCCCTGGGGTCCCTCTCTCTGCCTGGCTTGAGTGAGTGACCCGGGGGGTCTCTCCCTCCACTCAGAGTCGAGCGAGTGGCCCTGGGGTCCCTCTCTCTGCCTGGCTTGAGCGAGTGACCCGGGGGGGTCTCTCCCTCCACTCAGAGTCGAGCGAGTGGCCCTGGGGTCCCTCTCTCTGCCTGGCTTGAGTGAGTGACCCGGGGGGTCTCTCCCTCCACTCAGAGTCGAGCGAGTGGCCCTGGGGTCCCTCTCTCTGCCTGGCTTGAGTGAGTGACCCGGGGGGTCTCTCCCTCCACTCAGGGTCGAGCGAGTGGCCCTGGGGTCCCTCTCTCTGCCTGGCTTGAGCGAGTGACCCGGGGGGGTCTCTCCCTCCACTCAGAGTCGAGCGAGTGGCCCTGGGGTCCCTCTCTCTGCCTGGCTTGAGCGAGTGACCCGGGGGGGTCTCTCCCTCCACTCAGAGTCGAGCGAGTGGCCCTGGGGTCCCTCTCTCTGCCTGGCTTGAGCGAGTGACCCGGGGGGGTCTCTCCCTCCACTCAGGAGTCGAGCGAGTGGCCCTGGGGTCCCTCTCTCTGCCTGGCTTGAGCGAGTGACCCGGGGGGGTCTCTCCCTCCACTCAGAGTCGAGCGAGTGGCCCTGGGGTCCCTCTCTCTGCCTGGCTTGAGCGAGTGACCCGGGGGGGTCTCTCCCTCCACTCAGAGGTCGAGCGAGTGGCCCTGGGGTCCCTCTCTCTGCCTGGCTTGAGCGAGTGACCCGGGGGGGGTCTCTCCCTCCACTCAGGGTCGAGCGAGTGGCCCTGGGGTCCCTCTCTCTGCCTGGCTTGAGCGAGTGACCCGGGGGGGTCTCTCCCTCCACTCAGGGTCGAGCGAGTGGCCCTGGGGTCCCTCTCTCTGCCTGGCTTGAGCGAGTGACCCGGGGGGGTCTCTCCCTCCACTCAGAGTCGAGCGAGTGGCCCTGGGGTCCCTCTCTCTGCCTGGCTTGAGCGAGTGACCCGGGGGGGTCTCTCCCTCCACTCAGGGTCGAGCGAGTGGCCCTGGGGTCCCTCTCTCTGCCTGGCTTGAGCGAGTGACCCGGGGGGGTCTCTCCCTCCACTCAGAGGTCGAGCGAGTGGCCCTGGGGTCCCTCTCTCTGCCTGGCTTGAGCGAGTGACCCGGGGGGGTCTCTCCCTCCACTCAGGGTCGAGCGAGTGGCCCTGGGGTCCCTCTCTCTGCCTGGCTTGAGCGAGTGACCCGGGGGGGTCTCTCCCTCCACTCAGAGTCGAGCGAGTGGCCCTGGGGTCCCTCTCTCTGCCTGGCTTGAGCGAGTGACCCGGGGGGTCTCTCCCTCCACTCAGAGTCGAGCGAGTGGCCCTGGGGTCCCTCTCTCTGCCTGGCTTGAGCGAGTGACCCGGGGGGGTCTCTCCCTCCACTCAGAGTCGAGCGAGTGGCCCTGGGGTCCCTCTCTCTGCCTGGCTTGAGCGAGTGACCCGGGGGGGTCTCTCCCTCCACTCAGAGTCGAGCGAGTGGCCCTGGGGTCCCTCTCTCTGCCTGGCTTGAGCGAGTGACCCGGGGGGGTCTCTCCCTCCACTCAGAGTCGAGCGAGTGGCCCTGGGGTCCCTCTCTCTGCCTGGCTTGAGCGAGTGACCCGGGGGGGTCTCTCCCTCCACTCAGAGTCGAGCGAGTGGCCCTGGGGTCCCTCTCTCTGCCTGGCTTGAGCGAGTGACCCGGGGGGGTCTCTCCCTCCACTCAGAGTCGAGCGAGTGGCCCTGGGGTCCCTCTCTCTGCCTGGCTTGAGCGAGTGACCCGGGGGGGTCTCTCCCTCCACTCAGGGTCGAGCGAGTGGCCCTGGGGTCCCTCTCTCTGCCTGGCTTGAGCGAGTGACCCGGGGGGGTCTCTCCCTCCACTCAGGGTCGAGCGAGTGGCCCTGGGGTCCCTCTCTCTGCCTGGCTTGAGCGAGTGACCCGGGGGGGTCTCTCCCTCCACTCAGGGTCGAGCGAGTGGCCCTGGGGTCCCTCTCTCTGCCTGGCTTGAGCGAGTGACCCGGGGGGGTCTCTCCCTCCACTCAGGGTCGAGCGAGTGGCCCTGGGGTCCCTCTCTCTGCCTGGCTTGAGCGAGTGACCCGGGGGGGTCTCTCCCTCCACTCAGGGTCGAGCGAGTGGCCCTGGGGTCCCTCTCTCTGCCTGGCTTGAGCGAGTGACCCGGGGGGGTCTCTCCCTCCACTCAGGGTCGAGCGAGTGGCCCTGGGGTCCCTCTCTCTGCCTGGCTTGAGCGAGTGACCCGGGGGGGTCTCTCCCTCCACTCAGAGTCGAGCGAGTGGCCCTGGGGTCCCTCTCTCTGCCTGGCTTGAGCGAGTGACCCGGGGGGTCTCTCCCTCCACTCAGGGTCGAGCGAGTGGCCCTGGGGTCCCTCTCTCTGCCTGGCTTGAGTGAGTGACCCGGGGGGTCTCTCCCTCCACTCAGGGTCGAGCGAGTGGCCCTGGGGTCCCTCTCTCTGCCTGGCTTGAGCGAGTGACCCGGGGGGTCTCTCCCTCCACTCAGAGTCGAGCGAGTGGCCCTGGGGTCCCTCTCTCTGCCTGGCTTGAGCGAGTGACCCGGGGGGTGACCCATCATAATTTTGTAAGCAAAATCCGCTTAGTGGTACTTGTACAAGTTCGAATCGATCAGTTTTCAGTTGCTTGGTTGGCACAATGGATAGTGTCTGTGCTTTGGACACGTGAATCCTGTGTTCAAGTCTAGCTCGTGACCTGTTATCATAATTTTGTAAGCAAAATCCGCTTAGTGGTACTTGTACAAGTTCGAATCGATCAGTTTTCAGTTGCTTGGTTGGCACAATGGATAGTGTCTGATAGGTTTATTTTAATACCTAACTAGCAAAGATTCAACCGGAGGCAATTGTCTTTTCTGCAGAAAGGAGAGAATTGAAAGCAGACGTGAAGAATCGCTGTAAAACACTGTCTGGGATCAACTCTGCCAGATCTTTCTCTGCATTTGGCTTTATTAGAAAATACAAGGAAGGAGGTTGGGCCTTCTCACATAGTCACACAAAGAATTTGACCAATGACCTTTTTCTACAGGGTGCTCTGGAACCTTCTGTGGGCATGCCCTTACAAGGGCATGTGGCTGGCCACAACTAATCAGTTACACATGGAGCTGATAACACAGGAATGTGCAAAGTCTCTAGCCTCCAGGCAAACATCCTAAAAATGGTTAATAGTGTTTCACAGAAGAAAAGGAGTCAAGTAAACTACACACAAAATAATAATATGAAAACCTAACCTTTCAAATAAACTCACAAGTAAATGAACTTAGATAATTTTTTTCTAACAGTAACTGTAAAGCACACTCACAGTAAAAAATTAACTGTGAAATATCATAACAGTAAGGGTACTGTAGAATGGTAATTATAGTAACTTGCTGGCAACAGTGTTGCCAGTTGTCAGAATTCAGGTTGGAGTGAGGGTTCTTTCCAGAGATGAGCTACGCGGAGGAGTTTGACAGCCTGACGCACCTGCAACGGATTCCGGTAACCAGCGGCAGGCTTTCTTAAGAAGCGGTGGAACCACCAGTCATCGCTCGATGGTTACCACTTGTTGGTCAGACTCAGCCTTAAGATCTCTCATAGTCCATGTTAAGTCATTTTGTCCTTTTCTCTCTGTTACCTCTCAGACCTTGATCCCGCTTCCCGGAGCCAAGCCTGGAACTCCGCTGGTCGTGCGCGTCTCGCTGGTTGGGACCTCCAAGCCGTTCCGATCCGCTGCTGTCCCGGACCCCCGAACCTACCTGGACTCTCGTTTCCTTCTGACGTCCTCTAGTCTCGATTCTTGAACAATCGTTTGACTGATTAAAAACAAACCCTATTAACAGTAAAGTCTGTTCTTCTGTGCGCACCTGCATGTGGGCAAGGAAACTAAAATCCAACAAGACACCAGTAAGTTACTGTAAAATTACAATAAAAGGTCTAACAGTGTAGTGCGGTCATGGTGAGCGGGTTTCCCGACGGGTGTGTAGCCTGGCCATGATGTTTCATTGTACAACTCAGGATTAAAAAAAAAAAAAAGAAGTTTTTTTTTGTGATTTCTTAATTGGAAAAGAAACAAGCAAAAACAAGAAATTTGTGATCTTGTTTTTAAGCAATCTCACTCAGCTAAATCTAAGCGTAATCACTTAGAGATGACTTTTGCTCGATTGAATTTCTTCTTTCAACATTTTCTGATGTTTGCCACGGCTTTTAAACTCGCACCCCTTGTTTCCTCCAGGTCCCACGCACGTAGACGAAGCTGAGCACCATGTTGGAGAAGCTCGGCATGAAATACGAAGGCCGGCCTCACTGCGGCCTGTGGCGCGTAGCACGGGTTTCAAAAGAATGCGCGGGACATCTGGATGGAAACGATTCAAGGGTAAAAATGAAACGAGCCGGTTGTGTCGGCTTCCTTCCCTGCAGGGTCGCATCACGGGCCAGGGGAGCTACGGGGAGCTGCAGCGCTCCGGCCTGGACGTGTTTTCACTGCTGAGGAAAGACGAGGAGCAGGACTCCGATAAACTGTCTCTGCACAGTCAGTGGACCAACTCCTCCCACAGCTCCCACAGCAGCCTCCTGCCAGCGGACACCAGCTACTCTGACCAACCTCCTGTGGGTATATTTAAAAAAATGACAGTTTGATGATTGTATAAGGGAAAAATGTTTTTCATGTAACTTTGGATTATCGACACTTTAACACATGTGATTAATCAGCGTTAATATGACATAGCACAGATTAATCTTTGACCTAAAAGCCTCGGTGGGTTACCTAGGTAACAGCGACGAACGACAGCGATAGATGACAGCAGAAAGCAACAAAAGGTGAACATTTTCCAGCTTTCCTGTGTTTTATCACCAAAACACAAGATAATTTGGTGCCTCGTACACGTCTGTGTGTGCGAGGTTGAAATTTCACTTCCACAAATTACGGCGGTCGCTAGGCCGGATGAGGAGTTTCCAAAATAACTTCCTTTAAACATTCCTGGAAAACAGAATCTTCAGACATGTTTGGTTTGAGACAATAAAACGTTTTATTAAAAACATGAATACAGTCACAGTTTTTGATATGGGCACTTACCCAGGGCGACATCAATGGGCGGTGCATCCAAGAACTAGAAATGAGAATATATCTTATTTCCCTTGAACAATTTTGTTATTACTTGTATTCATGTGTAGAAGAGTGAACTTCCTTCAGTTCTAATTCATGGTTGCATTTTGAAAGTGTTGTGCGTCGTCGTGCAGGCGGAAGCGGCTCCAACGCTCGCAGAGGAGAGTCGAGCAGAAGGAAACGTCAACAGCCACATTTACCTCAAGTACTTCACTGCCGGCTGCAACTCGCTGGTTCTGCTGCTTATTGTTGTCATCAGTG
>NC_040251.1:16197230-16213120 GCF_001444195.1 Xiphophorus couchianus
CCGCTCAGAGTCTCTGCGGGCTGTTTTCATCTCTGTGGAGCTGCTTCTAGTTCACACTGACAGATAAAACATTGATTTCATGTTAAAGTAGAAAGAAGATTTAAGAAATAAAACAGCAGAAACACGAAAAAAGCAACACGGGCTACATTAGCCAATCAGGAGCGGGAAACTAGCTAACTAGTGGACGCAGTATGTAAATACAACCAGAGTAAAGCTAGAGAGCTGATATGTGAATAGCACTTCCTGTGGATTCCTTCAAAGTAAAACACAAAGAACTAAATTCTCCTCTAAGTACATTTTAGCTTGTTAGTTTATTATATTACCAGAAAGCATGAGTGTGTAATTTTCTTAAGATGTGATATAAATTATATAATTGGGCTCTGAAGAAAAAGTATCATAATTATTCTGTTTTCCAGAAAAAAATAATATATCATAAATATTCTCCTGACTCTAAAACGGAAACTCGGCATCTTGGTGAACAAACCAGTTATTTATTTCATCAGGAAACATTAATATGTAATTTATTTAGGATATATAGATGAGTTATCTGTATGTAAATAACACATCTATATATTAAATCAGCTGTCAGTCCTTTAGACAGACCATAATAATATTAGTATTTATAATGAGAAAGATATAAACGTGATCAACTTAACAGAAATCAGAAACCAGCTGCAGCTCTACAAACTCACCTCTATATTCAGAGCGGGGAATTTCCGCCCTCTGGTGGCCATAGTGGGAACTACAGTCCTGATAATGCTGCATTGTTTACATTTAATATCCACTTAATGTGGAGTTTAGAGAAAAACTAACAGTCTTCCTGAGTCATATTGACAGTTTACTGACTCACATATTATCCTAACATTTTTTAATTCACTTTTTGTAGTTATATATGTAATAAAAACAGTTTAAAATCATAAAATGCAGCTGCTGTGTTAAACTCTTACAGGAAGATTTTTCTGGTCAGACTGAATAAAATCCTGCAGTGACTCTTATTTAACGAGAGGAATGTAAGCTGACTTGATCTGAATTAAAATAAAGATAAACATCTGGTTGAACAATTTCCATTGATGATGTAAATAATGAATAAATCCAGAAAGACGGCAGGGTGACCGATGGAGAATGTGCTGATATGTGATGAAAATCGACTGTTTCATCTCATGTAGATCTGAACATATCAACTCATATCCAAGCATCATCATAGGTGGAGTCGTTGGTCCCGTCCGTATTAGCGCTGAATTTTCCTGCTGCCCTGAACACATCTTCAGTAAAACCAGCCTCACTGAGGCCAATAGACCAGCGCTACGTTGCAGGAAAACTCTGAAGCTTCTTGGCTGGTTTTGGCCTCTAAACTGAGATGCTCTCATATGAAGTGAAATGTTGCACATTTAAGGTGCTGGAGATGACCTTTAACCCCTCGCTGTCCCAGGTTTTAGGTAGTGTCGAGGTGAAGAGCCAGACTCCTGATCTGCTGTGAGTGACGTGACGCTCGGTGGAAGTCCTGCATCCTGTTCCATCTTCATGTTGGAGACGTGAGGCTTTGCTTCTCCTGTCTGGGATTTGATGGGAAACGAGTCACACGATTCAATTGATTTCACAGTCGTCACTTTGACGATGAAAACTCTGGTTCCTCTCAGTGTTTGGTCTGTCAGAACGCTGCTCAGGTTTCTCCTCGAGGTTTTCCTGCTTTTCTTTAAGGTTGTACGACTTTAAATCCACACAAATAAACCAAAGAAAGTCGGTTATTATCTCATCTTCTAATGCAAATTTTCATCCGTCAACAAAAGCTGAAAAACAAAACTGTTCTCCTGAAACAACAGCTGTTCAAACTGATCCCATCAGATCTGTGAGCAACATGGAGTTTATCTCTGTTTCATTTCAACTTTGACCTTTTGTTCCTTCCTGTTGCATCAGAAACTTCCCGTCCTTAAAGTGAATCAGACGGTTTGAGTGAAAGCAGGTTTCAGGTGGACTGAAGTCGTTTTCACTGTGAACTTCATCAACTTTCTGCTTCACAACAAAACCTTTCAAAGTCAAACACACATCCAAGCAGCTGAGTCACAAATGATCCAAGTTCAAATCTTGTGTTTCTTTTCTCTGGAGGATCTGCTCAGGACGTCTGGATCTGTTCTGAAGTGGATTTAATGCTACAGATCCGGAGGAAGTTTTAGTGTTTGGCTCTGAATCTATAGAGCTGCTATCATGTCTCATTTTAGCTCAAGTTTTTTCACCACAACAGAATAAAATGACATTTTGCCCCATTAACATGCTCTTTAAAGCTTTTTAAATTAAATTAATACTTCATAATAATGACAAAAAAGAATCTGAATTTGTAATAAAAACAAAATAAAAAGCCAATAAAAAGAGAAAAGTGTTTTAAAGCCACGAAGCCAGAACAAGATTTAATCCTGTTCCTGTTATTCCATGTAACATTCTGGAATAAAACCAGGGATTTAATCCACACAATGTTCAGATTTTTCTCCTTCCATGTTTCCAGCTGGTGGCCTCAGAGAACAGAAGATGTTTTAAAAGCAAAACTTCAAACCAGAATGAAAAACTAAAGCAGCATCAAGCTGCATTGTAGCTGAAAAACCCATTGAGCTTCAGTGAAGCGGCTGAGATGAATCGTTCTCACCTCCATGTCCAACTGGAAACTCCTGACAGCAAAAACTGCAGAAAGTTTGAATCCCGTCGCCACTGACAGGCTGAACCAGATTCTTTGCTTCTCATTCCTGCTGCAGCTGCAGAGTCTCTTGTTCTTTCTAGTTTCCTCCATATGAATCTAGGAGAGAAATGTTTCTAATTAGATGTGACCTCTGACCTGAAGAATCCTCTGCAGACGAAGCTCATCTGCACTTTTTTCTTCTTCTTCTATTTTTATGGAAGTTGGCAAAAAACTTAAAGTGTCGCCGACACGATAAAACCACTGACATGATTAACAAAGATGAACTATTGACCTTTCATTGTGTGGACACAAAAACCTCCATCATGTGACCTGAAGGCCTCTGATTGGTGGCATCTAGTGACGTCATCAGAGGCTGGTTGTTGCTCTGCATGAGACAAAGTGTCTAAAGAGCAGTGATGGTCAAATGAAGCCTCATGAAGCAATGAAGCTTCCCGGCCCATTGCTTTGCCCAAAAGTTCATAACTCGATGCTTCATTCATTTCTCACTAGTGACATCTGCTGGTGAAACTGTGGCAGCCTTGTCACTCAGATAGACATATTTAAAAACAATTAGTAAATGCAATATTGTCAAAGTTCTTGTCAAACTCACGTTTAGTAACAGGAGAGTCAATTAAATCCTATTTAACTCATCTTTATTAGTTATTACAATAATTTGTAGTCAATCCTGATATATGTTGACTGTCAGTGGCTGTTTTCTTTTGTCACTGACTGATTTGACAATAAATATTTGTTTTAGTGGATTCGGAGTGCAGCGCTTGTTGGGGCAAACAGTTTTCTTTGAGTTTTGATTTGCCTCCTGAAAAACTAAAATTCTTCAAAAGTTCTTTTTCTTGGATTTCTATTGGCTCTCTGATCTGATCCCTTATATTTTTACTCATCAGCCAGAATTTTACTTTTCCAACAGCTTTAAGTCGTTTCTGCTGTGCAAGACTGATATATTTTTGCAGAGCAAAGAAATAGTGGAAATAATTTCAAGAAGGTGAGAATTTTGGAGGTGAAGGGTTTAATTATTGTTTTTTAAGAATCTTGTGAGCAAACATATCAAGTTTTCCCTGATTTTTTTCTTCTTGCTGGCTCCTTTTCAATCAGGTTTATTTGTGTAGCACATTTCAGCAACAATGCAGTGACAAAGTGTTTTACATAATAAAAACACACAAATATAAAGTCACAAAATAATCAACCATTGAGAAAACTGGTAACAAACATTACATTTGTGAAGCCATCATCAAAATCATTAATACACATGAACTATAAAAGGTTCCTTTTATTTCGGCCACTGATGAAGACAAATATTCCTCTGATGCGATCAAATACAATAACCCATGAAGCAGCGGATCATCACGCTTTTATTGTGAAAACCGACACGCACAATGAAGCGGGAGGAAGAGCAGCAGAACCAGTAAAGATACTGGAACCAGTTCAGCTCAGCAACTGGAAACTGCAGCTTTAAGAGAGTTTGTAGAAATCTGCTGTCAGTTTGTTAGTTCTGATCAGCAGGAAACCAGAACCCGACCAGAACCACAGCTCCATGAAGCCAGCAGCTTGACTCTGAAAGAGAACCGGGCCGAGTTCTGGTTCTGGTTCCTCCACAGAGAGAAAACCCAGAGAGGAAAACAAGAAGAAGTGAAAACTCACCTGATCCAGACTCTGCTCTGCTGCTGCATGGAGTCTGAACCGGTTCTGATCCAAACCTGACTAGAATTGAGTCTCCGCCCCTTCTCTCACCTGAGGCTCCGCCCCCTTCCAGGTGATATTAAATTCCTTTCCTTCCATGTTTCCTCTCTTTGTTTTCTCAGTGAGTTGAGCTGTAAAACTTTAGGTCAGATTTGAACTTTTTCAGGTTTTTCTCAGTTTTCTGCTCATTTCCAACCAACATTTTATTGCAGGAAATCATTTCAGGAAGGAACCAGAAGATTCAGGAGTCTGGGAGATGTGACTGTAACCGACCTGAACACTGAGGCCCCAGAGCGCCCCCTGCAGGATCTGCTGCACCATTAACCAGACAGAAATGGCAGTTTTATACAAGTTATTATTCTAATTCAATAGCTGATGTAATTAATCGAGTTTTGATTGAAAAGATTGATTCTCATCTGTTTTATTAAAAAAACATCTTCAGTCTGAATACTGCAAAAATAAACTGCTGGCTAAATTAGTAGCTTAAAGCTGAAATCAACTTGAGATGTTTCTGCTTTTACTAATTTAAGCTGTGAAACTAAATGTGAAAACTTAAAATACAGCTAAAACGGCGTGGAGGATTAAAATGAAGGTTTAGTTATTATATGTGTACACAGTCAGCTGCATAAAAAATACACAAAGATTTTTTAAAAACTTTATTTGGTCGTTAAACATCCAGCAACCCACATTGCATTAGAAGAATTATGAAAATCAAACATGAACCAATCAGCACATTATCCCAGTGATTCTCTGAGGTTTGAATAAATCAGTAAAATCACAGTAAAGAGCCTGAAGTTCTCTAGAAAACTCAAAACATGAAATATGGAGTTAAAAAAGTAAAAACCAAAACAGAGAAATTAAAGCTGAGAATCAATGATGACGTAAAACTTCAAGATTTAGCTTTTACAATGAACATAAAATATATAAAATCTTTTTTTTCCAGGTTCCACATGTTCCTGAAAACTGCTCTAAGATCAGAGTTTCTGTAGGACATCCAGTTCTAAACTGGTTAAACTGGTTTCTCTGATGGAAGCTGAAGTTTCTCTGCAGTTTCCAGTAAAGCATCTTTTTATCTGTGGCGCTTTGAGGAACATTTTCATGTCAGCAGAAGGAAGAAGCAGCAGAGAAAAGAGGTTTGAAGTGTCTTTCATTCTCAGACCATTTCTGGTTCCAGGATCAAAATGAATCAGAGAGAAAAAAGATCAACTTTCCAGTTGAATCCAGTTCAGATCAAAACTCCATGAAGCCTCTAAATGGAGCCCAGTTTGAATTGGATCTTTATTGATCCAAAGAGACAAACAATATCAGACACTAAATGACAGACACGAGAAAATAAACGGGAGGAAAACCTTGGAGGTCAGAGGTCATCATCATGATCCAGTCAGAGTCTCTTTAGACTCAAACTGCTGCAGCTTCAACCTCTGAGGATCAGCAGGACACTGAGACAATTTTCTACTTCATAGAGATCAGAACCTGCAGAGAGAAGAAGGAAGGAGAGAGCAGATCAGTGAGTGTTTCCAGCCTCTCTCCAGCAGCAGTCAGTGACGCAGCACATCCACTAGATGGTTTCCAGGCTGCAGTCAGACTGATCTCAGAGCTGTGACCAAGATAAACCTGATCAGTTGTTTCCTGTTGAACTGAGAGAACAAACAGATCTGAGATCAGATCTGCTGCTGCCACAGTTTGATGGATGAGGACCACTGTCTCTAGACATGTTGGACGGCTGGACGCTGGAGTCCAGCTGGACTTCCTGGAGACATGGACACAGCAACAACACTCATCTTCACACCAACACAAACGCAGGAGCACAGCAAGCTGCTGCTCCTCTGATTGGCTGATTGCTGTCTCTGTGTCCAATCAGGAAGCCTGAACCATTCTCCTCCCACTGAGAAGCTGCAGCTTTACTGGGAACACTGGATCTTTGCTTTGATGCTAACTGGGTTTAGTTCAATACGCTGACAGCAGCTGGACTCACTACAAACATTTACTTACATTAAAGTCTTTAAGATTCTTCAGCTGCTGAACATCTGAATCCTTCAGTCTGTTTCCTCCCAGGTCCAGTTCTGTCAGGTGGGTCGGGTTGGACTTCAGAGTTGAGGCCAAATAATCACAGCTGATCTTTGACAAACTGCAGTCCTTCAATCTAAATAAAGAATAAAAGATGTGAGCTGAAGCCAACAGGATGCAGGTTAACCAGTCCAACAGAACCAGTTAAAGATTCTCATCAATATTAATGCCAACAAGCTGCTGCTTCAATAAAGACCTGCTGACTTCAGAACCAGAACCAGAACCAGAACCTGGTACTGGGTCATGTTGTGTTGGAGGATTTTAGTCAGTAAAATCATTCCAGGTTCTGATCAAAGTGTTGAAGCATCAATCATTGATTATTGATTTGTTCCCGTCAGATTCCAGCAATTCACTTTTCTAGACTGGGTTGAATGACCTTTGACCTGCTTCACATGAGGGGCATTTCTACATACTGGTGGTCCGAATGCTGTCCTGTTCTGACCTCAGATCAGCAGGTCCAACTCAGTTACACAGAGGGACTAAATTAAACTCTGGATCCAAGTCCAGGAACAAACTCAGAAAATATTTATTAGAACAGAAGAAATTAATTTGATTTATGATCAATTATATATAACTATTCACAGAAAAATCAATAATATATAATTACATACATCAATGTCTCCAGTCTGCAGCCTTCAGTCTGTAGAAAACCACAGAGCTCCTTCACTCCAGAACCTTCCAGGTTGGTGCTGCTCAGGTACAGTTCTGTCAGGTGGGTCGGGTTGGACTTCAGAGCTGAGAACAGAGAAGTCCAGCTGGCCTCTGACAAACTGCATTCGTTCAATCTGAATAAAGAATAAAAGATGTGAGCTGAAGCCAACAGGATGCAGGTTAAAACTGAAACATGAACAAATAAATAATAAAAATGTAGAAAATTAATTTCCCTGAATGTAAAAGAAACATGATGAACTGATTCTAACATCTGATCCAGTCAAACTGGTTTAAAGAGTCCAAACCAGCAGAACCAGAACATTTGATCAATAAATAAACTCAAAGTTTTCTATCAGCCTGGATGAGTTGAGCTATTTCTGCTGGTTCCTGATCATCAGCTGGAGACCCGACTTGGTAACTGGATCAGAACCACTCAGTTTGTTCATTAATGGCCTTGGGTTCTTATTAAAGCTGCTGAAAGCCAATGGAGGCCATTATTTCCTAAGGAGACGTGACCTGATGAAGCATCATCACAGAGACGAGGCTCCAACCGACTGACAGCTGTCAGACTGAAGAGGACGGTTCCTCTCTGACCCGGCCCAACAGAACCACAGCTTCAGGACAAAGCCGAGGAACCTGCTGCTGCTGCAAACCTCACTTTCATTCATTTCATCTAGATTTGCTTTTCTACAATCAGTCATTTCTTAGATTTGGTCATTAATGATGATTTGAACTTGTCAGTGTTTGTGGCTCGACTCTGGAGGAACAACATTTCATTCTGGATGTAAAGATGAGAATCAGAAATGAGAAATAAAACAATCTGAATCTTTACCAAACCAAACTGAAACATCTCCATCATTAATTTACATCATTTGAATTATTTTACTCATTTTGTTCATCAGTAAAAAACATTTTAAAGTAAAAAACTGAAAAACAAAGTTCAATAATCTCAAAGTCTGAAATAAGAAAAAAAATAATATATAAGGTAAAAAGTTTTAGAGATTTTATTCTGACATTTAAACAGGTTGTTATGAAATAAAATATATTAGAATAAAAGCATTAATTAAACTAATATTTAAAGTATAAATGAATAATTTTATTGTATAAATAAAGAAAACAAACCTCAGATTCTTCACTTTACTAACTGAACTCTCCAGGATCTCAACCAGAGGCTTCAGATCAGAGTCTCCACCTCCATTTATGTCGATCTGATTTATTTCCAGTTCAGTCAGATCTGGGTTGGACTTCAGAGCCGAGGCCAAAACTTCACAATCAGCCTTTAGGAGCAAACAGCCACCAAGTCTGTGATTAGAGAAGAAATAAATTCAGTTCTAATGAAATCAATCTGGATCAGAAACAGACTAAAATATGATAACAGTGATGTCATCATCTGATCAACATCTGATCTTCAATTTACTGAGTTTGACCCCACAGAGAATCTGTGCAGTTCCTGGTTAAAGTCCAGGTTCTGGTTCTGGTTCTGGTCCAGGCTTCATGTCCTCAGACCTTCAGCTGCAGTCAGATGTTGAAGATCTTCTATCATCTGTGAAGGAAAGTTCAGTTTTCTCTGCAGCATCTGATGGAGCTGCAGCATCAGAGCCTCAAAGGAGCTGAAGCAGCTGATGAAGAGGCTGACTGAGCTGATGAAGGAAACTACTGGAGATGATGGAGAGGAGGAGGAACTGCTCACGGCTCGGACTTGGACTAGACCGTTTGGCTCAGAGGAACAAAGGTTTGGATGTTAGAAGAAATTGTTGCTAAACTCTTACAGAGCTGAAGACCAAAACAGAGCGTTTGGGTCCAGCAGCATTTTTCATGGTGAAGCAGTGAAAGTTCTCCAGTAACTAGAAGAGGCTGGGATGTCTAAAGAGTTGAAGCTCATGTCTCTCCAGGTCTTCATGGCTAACAGCTTCAACAAAAGCTGCAGATGAAGAGTTGATGAGGAAAATGGTTCCAGCTCTGGAAGCAGAGTTCTCAGAGCTTTGGGAGGATCTGACAGAAACTAGGACTTTTTCTGGAGCCAGACAACAATCACCACATTTTGCTCTCATTTACAAACTCAGAGGAAACTAGTGGGAGGAGGAAAAGTTGGTTCACTAAGTTTCTAACTGGTTTCCATGACAACAGCAGCAATTATTGGGGTTATTTTAAATTGTCCATCAAACCTAAACAGTGATTTTATTTTAAAAAGACAAAGATCCTAAAAGGAGTAGCGGCTCAATGAGTGAAGAGGAGTTTAAAGTGTAAAAGTCTCTCTGGCTGATTGGATCTTTCAGACAAAATAGATTTTTTTCTAGAGTTCAGGGTTTTCTATTCATTTAAACATGAAAACTGATAAAAAGATAAATATTTTTTAAATGATCAAAATGTCTAAAACCAGAAGCTGCAGCTGTCCTGGATGAGCTGAATGTTTAGATGGTTGAATGGCTGAAATAGTCCAGAGGATGAAGGAAGAAGTTAAAGACCAAAAACATCCAGAAGCAACTTGAAGAAGAAGAAGAAACAGGAGGACAATAGAGCTGAATCAGCATTCACACAATGAAAACATCTGGACTCACCGAGCCTTTCTGCAGTTCCTCACAGCTGGAAACAGTCTCTGTCGTCCATCCCATGATGTGTTGTACTTCTCCAGGTCCAACTCATCCAGAACCTCTGACATCTGCAGCATGAAGGCCAGAGCTGAACAGTCAGTCACTGAGAGCTGCTTCCCTGAATCCAGCAGCCGTTGGATCTCCTGATAAAATGAGACGTCGTTCATCTCCACCAGACAGTAGAAGATGTTGATTCTTCTGTCAGGAGAGATTCTATCAATGTTCATCTCCTTCAGGTTGGTGATGATTCTCTGGATGGTTTCTGGACTGTTTTCTGTCTGACCCAGCAGATCTTCTAAGAGTCTCTGGTTGGACTCCACAGTGAGACCATGAAGGAAGCGGACAAACAGGTCCAGGGGGCCATTTTTACTGCTGAGGGATTTCTCCATGACTTTCTTCATGAACTCATCTAGAGATGTTTCTCTGTATTTTTCTCCCAGGAACGTCTTGATCACCTCTGACTTCCTGCTGGTGAAACAGTGGAGCATGTAGACTGCAGCCAGAAACTCCTGGATGCTCAGATGAACAAAGGAGTAGACGGAGATGTCGCACGTCCCTCTCTCTCTTTTAAACATTTCAGCGAACACTCCTGAGAACAACGCAGCATCTTTGATGTTGATGCCGCACTTTTTGAGCTCTTTGTCATAGAAGATCAGGTTTCCCTCCAGCAGCTGCTCAAAAGCCAGTTTTCCTAGAGACTCAATCAGCTTCTTGTTCTCTGGACTCCAGATTGATCTTGTCTTTTTTCCTCCATCATACTTTTCCTTCTTGATTGCGAAGTTAACCTCCAGGAATGCTATGTACATCTCAGTCAGAGTCTTTGGCGGTTTTCCTCCCTCTCTGGCCCTTCCTGAAGTCCATAACAATCTCCTTGGTTTTGCTGACATTTAGCAAGAGGTTGTTGTTGCTGCACCACTTGGTCAAAAGATGGACCTCCTCCCTGTAGTGGGTTTCATCGCCCTTGGTGATGAGGCCCACAAGAGTTGTGTCGTCTGCAAACTTCACTATATGGTTGGAGGTGTGGGTTGTTGTGCAGTCATGTGTCAGCAGGGTGAAGAGCAGAGGACTGAGCACACAGCCCTGGGGGGGCGCCAAGTTTAGTTTAAAGAAGCTTAACAAAGAAGCTTTCAAGGAAAAAAACTGTATTGATTAATTAAAATGTTCCCATGTCATTTTATTTAAACATCTTCAGATTGAATAACGCAAAATAAATTTCTGCCATAATTAGAAGCTTTAAAATCTAGATCAACTGAACAGGATGCTTCCGTCTTTACTAAATAAAGATGAAAATTTTTAATTTTATACTTTATTTCTTTGTTGATCTGAATACAGAAACCTAAACATAATGGAGGACTAAAATAAAGGTGCTGTTACTATATTTGTACACAAACAGCTACATAGAAAAAACACAAAGAACATTATTAAAAACTTTATTGTCTCATTAAACACCCAGGAACCAACATTCGATAGAAGAAATGTGAAAAAAAATAACATAACATTGGTGCAAAATACTGCAATTCCCAATATTCCTTTAAGACCCAGCAGATGTCGCTGTAGCTCCATTCAGAGAAGAGAAGCTGCAGCTACTTGAATCATCAGTTCTGATGATGTCACATGCATAGCGAGTCCGCTACGTCTTAAAACTGTAGGTCAGACTTTTTTCTTTGCCATTTTTCTGTACTCTTTAAAATACAAGTGTTCTTTTTTGTAGGTTTCTGTAAAGTGCAGTGAATGGGAATGTTCTGTCATTGATCCTCACTGTTCTTAGGAAGGAGAAATGTCAGTATGTTTGCAATAATACTGGAATACTGTGATATTAAATTAAAACAATACTCTGTCCTTGGTTCAATATTTTTCACATTTCCTCTAAAGTGTACCTATTGTTTCATTGTACTAATTTTCATAAGCATGTTGTCTGCAAATTTTGAATGTATTGACAATTTGTACAATTCTGTAATAGTATATTGGCAATGTACTCTTGAAAAATGTAAATATATTTCAAATAAAATGTGATTTGTTATGCATGCCTGCATCCAACTCTATGACCAACATTCACCATCCGACCCGATGGAACCGGAGAGGTTCTGAAGGAGGAATGGCAGAGGATCCCCAAATCCAGCTGTGAAAAACTAGTTGCATCATTTCCAAGAAGACTCATGGCTGTACAAGCTAAAAAGGGGTTTCTACTGAGCAAAAGGTCTGAATACTTATGACCATGTGATGTTTCAGTTTTTCTTTTTTTAATAAATTTACAAAGCTTTCTACAATTCTGTATGTTTTCTGTCAAGAGGGGATGCTGAGTATACATTAATGAGAAATAATATGAACTTTTCTGAGATTAGCAAATGGCTGCAATCAAACAGAGTGAGAAATTTAAAGGGGTATGAATACGTTTCATTCATTCATTCACCAGGGACTTTGATTTTCCTCATTAAAACAAAATCAGAGTGAAGGAAAAACATGGATATTTGAAACAGCAAATCTTCCCTTTGAAAGCCTAGGGCTATTTCCATAGAGTTGAATCATGATCTTTGCGTTGCTCGATTCAGCAGGCTGGTTGTGCAGAGCAGAACCCATGACACACTCACTGAAATTGTGCAAATAACACAAAATTGTCCGCAGGAAAAGAAAAAGAAATAGCAGCAAGACTGGATACGAATTGCTTATCTTAATTGCTCAACGAGGCAGCGAAAGCGGCCCACGTAGCCCACCTGCCGAATAAAAAGCCGTAGGCCGGTGTGCCGGATGAGGCCGACAGTCTAATCTGTGACACACATGTCTAATGATGACATCAGAAATGGATGTGGAGCGCTGTTGGGAGCCAGATTTACCCTTTGCTTTGACATTTCACGAGCTCAAAGCCTGGAGAGAAAAAAAAAAGGACATACTGCAGCATAAAGTGGAGGACAAAGCAGAAAAGTATTAGGAAAAGAAACAATACTGCATCTGTGTTTGATTTAAAAAGTCATTTAAAAAAGAAAAACTGTGATTTTGGTGATGTCCGATTCAGAATTTCAGGACTGGCCCTATGACCAAGCCAAAAATTACCATGGTAACTTTGGAGAAGCTGAAGATATTACAGCTCAGGAGGGAAAATAGGCACATCTAGTCATGGTCTCATCTCTAATCCACGGTGGGGGCAGCATCATGCTGTGGGGATGCCTTTCTTCAACAGGAACAGGAATGCCACCAAAGTTGATCAAACGAACGGATCCATATACGGATATCTCGCGATCTAAAATGCCAAGAGGTTGACGGGTTATGAATGCTTCATTGGAAAGGTCGTAGGGTTCGCTTCACGGACGGACGTCACTGTGCAAAAAACAAGCAGCACACCCGTGTGTGCGCGTGTGTGTACACGTGCGTCTTTGCTCAGGGATCTGCTTTGTCTCAGCAATCACTCAAGCTGGAACGATGCGTGTCTGGAGGCAAATATGCACATTTCAAAAGCCAGAAGTTCAAACACAGGTGGGAAAAACTAGTAGTAAGGAAGCTGGGGGTTTTTTGGGAGGAGGGGGTGGACTAAAAGAGGAAATAAAATGCCCATTTATGATGAGTCACAGTTTTTAAAAGTTTTAATCAGAGGAAGGTTATTCTGATTTCCTCCAAGCTGCTCATGTTGGTGACTCGCACTCCCTAAACGCTTCCCACTGGCAGACTCCTGGGGACATCTGTCTGGGTGGTCCACTAGAACAGGGGTGGGCAATCCTGGTCCTCGAGGGCCGGTGTCCTGCAAATCTTAGATGTCTCCCTGGTCCAACACACTTGAATCCAATAACTGAATCACCTCCTAAGTGCAGTCAAGTTCTCCAGAGTCCTGCTAATGACCTCATTATTTGACTCAGGTGTGTTGAAGTAGAGATGCATCTAAAAGTTGCAGGAGACCGGCCCTCGAGGCCTGGAGTTGCCCACCCCTGCACTAGAAGGTCCTGGCTCCTGTCTCTCCACACGCTGGGAGACAATGGGGGCACCATGTCCTTCAGTCCCCTCCTCTCTATCCCCGCCTGCTGTTTTCTCTCCCTCTCTCCACACCATCAGCTTGTCCTCTGAACCCACCAGATATCAAGTTTCCTGCAGTTTTGAAGGTGCCACGCTGCTGAAAATATCCCTCCTTCTTATCCCAGCAGGGATGTTTACGAGTCAGATGATAACACCAAGAAGGACCTAATTAATGATTGAAGTGGCAAAAAATCGTCACAAAAAAATTGACTTAAAAGTTAAGACTTACCAGTGAATAAACCAAGCAGCAGAGAGTTCCTCAGAAATTTAAGCGCCTCCGTTCTCCATCTCCTCCAGAGGTTTTCCATGATCTCCCCCCGTTGTGAGCAGCCCTGTTTTCTAACTAGCTGACAGTAGTTGATAGGGACAAAACCGCTTGTCTTCTCTCAAAGTAGTAACACATTTGGCATGTTTCACTGTAGCTGTATAGTCAAAGTTAGGATTTTTTTTTCTCTCTCCTACTTCTCTTCCTCTTTGTGAAGCGAAGCTCGTGGTTTGTTCTCCCACCCGACGCGTGGACGCCTTTCCCGACCCCACACCTCCGGCAGACTGAAGGGTTTTATCCCCCACCTTCCCTCCCACCGTTTGCTCACAACCCCCCTGCTGAGTTTACACCGCGGAGAGGCAGGAGGGAAGTCAGACACAAGGTGAGAAACCTGTTCCGGATACGAGTTTCAAAATAAAATAGAAGAAATCTGTGAGGCAAATGTTTTTTCATGTTTTAATTTTTGCTTTAATTCCCTCACCTAAATGTTTAAGACTATCATATAACCCGAGTATATACGGAAAGGCAGATAAAGCTTTCCAAACCAATCTAGAGCTTACTTGCTGACTATAGCTAGATTTGCTACTTTTGTTTGGCCAGATTTTTGGATGCAGTTTCACTAACAACATTCAGCCCCTCCACCACATAATTCAGAATAATAATAAAAAAAACTTTAATAGAACCTATCTGACAACATGAAGTAGTCCAAATTATCCCTAAAATAACAGTTGAGAAAAAAAGTCATTAAGTGTAATTTTTTTAAAGATCTGTCATTAAGATGCTGTAAGAACTGAAAAACTCCCAACAAGTTTTAAAAGTGTAAATATACAGCCCCAAGTGGAGCAGAAACACATTAATGTGATTGATTTAAAAACACAGCGTTTCATCTGTCTGGTGTCTAATGCAGCACTCTGTGTCAACATGACAAAGTTGTGGTCTGGACAAACGAGTTCAGGGAATCCTGGAGGTTTCTGGAGAAATTCTTTATCTCGTCAGAGAGTCTGGCGTTTTCCAGCGAAACATGAATGCGCCACCAGCAGACGTGGAGGGCGAGGTTTCCAGCGGGAGCGTGTCGGCTGGTTTGAGTCGAGTCCAGGTTCTGGTTCAGATCTGAACTCGCTGCAGTTTGGGTTCTGATGGAGCTTCAGCGGTTTCTCCAGACGCGAAAAGTTTCTGAAGAACACAAAACATTTCAGAACAGAAGTGAGATTCAACAAACTCTGAGTTTCTTCAGGAAGTCAGGGTTCAGTAATGTGAACGGAACACTTTACTTGACTGTATTATAACATTTCTGTGAGCAGGTCAGTGTGTGTGTGTGCATGTGTGAGGGTGTGTGTGTGTGTGTGCGTGTGTGTGTGTCTCCTACAGGTCAGTTAATGTTCAAACCAACAGATTTTAAAAGGCGTTTAGCTAGACCTTGGTTGTACAGAAGTGATCTGCAGTCATCAGTCGTTTATGATTTGATTTGTTTAGAAGTTATGTAAAGAAAACCACAATTATTATAGACATTTAGTTATTATTATCGGTTACTTTGTGAAAGATGTGAAACAGAATATAGAAACAATAAGTTGTGTATTGAATAATGTTTAAAATTTGTGCTGAAATGTGGCTTTTTCATTCACGATTCTTGTCATTGTCGTTTGGACGCCGAACGTCATCTTAGCATTTGCTTGTTAAATGGATCATTATCAGCTGCGACCGCAAGAGGGCGGTAGAGGAACAAAAAGAAAATCATCTTTGTTCATTACAGTGGGCTCTTTGCACCTGCCGCGCTGACTTCACAACGCAAATGCGGCTCTTGTTTTCCGCTTTGAGTTCTCACGACAGGTAGAAAAGACAAAGTGTTGTTTCAGACGAAAATAAAACCATACTATGAACATTGCTTTCTTCCTAATATAACGGGCTTTGAAGTTGTCATGGATTACCAAGGGATCCTGAAGGAAGAAGACGGTGGCTT